>NC_091955.1:110000-229275 GCF_031021105.1 Erythrolamprus reginae | reverse complement strand
TTCTAGCACGCGCAACGCCCAGCAGTAGCCAGAAGACTTGCTGGGGCACCGGAAACTGGAATTCAGTCTTCCGCCGAGCGCACACCGTGGAGGGACCCATTTTGGGCACTCGGTTCCACCATCCCTGTTACGCAGGGCGATTCATCTGACCCTGATCGCGCCTGTGCTCCTCTCTCGGAGGGTCAGTTCCATGTGGCAGTGGTGGGGGGATGAGCCCCCGTGCCTCTGAGGGCTCCGATGGGCCCAGCCTGCTTTGCTATCCGCGCCTGTTCCTTGATTCGCCCCCCCCTTTCTCGGTTAAGTCGCCCAGAGTCCCGAGGGAGCTGGGGTGGCATGCGAATGGAACTAAATAAGTGAATAAATAAATCCGCCTTGCAGTTCTCACTTATTTCCGACCGAGACGCCTGCTGGTGCCGGCAGCTTCCCAAATGGAACAAGACAGTGTGAATTATTCCCCCCTAAAGACCGTGAGCACCAGAAACAACGGGAGAGGTGGAAATTGCAGCGGTGTCAGGAAACGAGGATAATTTCGCTCCGTGATATATTATCCTCTATCCTTAGCCGATAACTTCGGAGAGCCTCCCCCCCTCTCCCCCTTCCTGTAGGTCAGCGTATGGGATGCTGGAGGCTGGCCAACATCCGAGCGGGGGAAAGGGGGGCAACCCTGGCTTGAATTCTTGGGCTCCAGCAAACGGGCAGCTGTTGGGGAAAATAAATTTCACAGTTTAATATGTAATACTTACAGTTGTGTCACTCTTTTTCTTTCTCTCTTTTTAAAGTGGGGGGGGGGGGATGATTAAGACAGGAACAGCAAAATGCACAGGGCATTTCACGCATCCCGAAATTCCAGGCTTTGAATTATATTTATTTGCCTCTCTTCCAAATTTCTCAGAGGGGGAATGAATATATTTGCTAATTCAGCTATCAGGACTTTTTTAGGCTTAAGACGCAGTTAATCTTCTGTTCTTAAGGTTAATTATTCCTGATTCCTTCAATTTCTTCAACCCCGGATAATCCTCATGCTTTCGACTTATTTCTGGTGTCTTCAAAGCTTTTTTAAAAAATGTGGTACCCAAATTGGACTCAGTCCTTGAAGTGGGAACAACATTCCAGTTGGCCAATAGATGGCAGCAAAGCAATGCAGAATCTTCTCTCTCCTGACCTCTAGTGGTCTGCACTTGTCTGAAACCTACTGTAATATTGGAAATTGACCAATCTAATTTGTAGAATTATTTACTTCCCATGAATTAGAAATTATATTTGTCTTGATGTGACCTATAATTGTATTTAACTTTCTTGGTAGAGAGCTGTGCTGTAGACTCTGTGCAGGGCGGGGGTCAGAGGAGGGGGAGGGCTCACTGGGCCCATTCTGGCCTGTCCACCCTCTCCACTTCCCACATTCCGCCGGGGGCCGGTGAGTCAAGCTCGCTTCCTCGGCCATCCACGTATATGATCCGTTTGGCCTTCTCACGCCTCAGCACCCACTGCGGTGTGCAGGGCAGCCTCCCTCTCAGCCGTGGGCACCAGCGCGCCTGCCACACCAGGGCCTGTCGGTCAGCGGGAAGGCTTCGGCTGCCACCAGTGGACTCGGAGCCCAGCGGGGAAGGCACGAGGGACGATGTCCAAGCAGGAGGAGACACGGAGAAGTCTGGCTATTTCCAGACAAGGGCAGCCCATTCATACGTCCAGCCTTCTGATGTAGCTGATGTTTGGCTATTTTGACAGCAGGTTTGTGTGTTTCCCAAGCAGCTGTGATGTTAATTTCAATGATACAGCAAATAATGAAATTTACGCGTTTTGAATGAGTGGTTACTCTGAAAGTGCCAAAAATGTTCACGCTTTGAACTGCTGCTGATTTGACGTGCAGCTGTCACTTATAATTAAGCTGATTGTTTCAGTCTGGGTGGGGAGATTAAGCCAGGGAGAAGAGGACCGTGAAAACAGGCATATATATATTCATTTCTAATGACTCAGCGCAGCTGGCGGAGGATGTCAGGATGCTGGAAGGAGGGACGAGAGGCCTTAGGAAGCAGGAGAACAAACGAGGGAGCCACATGGATGCCGTTGGTTAGACGTTCTGGTGGCACCTCTCTCCAGATTGTGCGTAGACGTTTAGCATCAGTCGTGATTTCTGGGACTTTGTCTTCCATGTGTGCATCTAACGCGCTGTATTGCTTTTCATTCACGACACATTTAAGCTTTTAAAATGCTAAAATGTTCCACCATGCATACGAATAAACTGCGTGCATCTCCTTAGCAGAATAGGAGCAGAATAGCTGGGAGTAGCTACTCTCCCTCGGGACGCCAGGTTCAGGACCGCGGAGTCCCCTGTCCCCCCGTGAGGGAGAACTGGGCAAGCTGGGCGTGTTTCAGCAAACCAGGGAAAAGATTGGAGCCCCACGCCCGAAGGGGAAACCTCAGCGAGCCCCCGTCAGGCGGAGGAGATCCTGAGCCCCCCTGCCCCCCCGTTCTCCTCCAGCAGGGCCAGCGCCAAAAGGGCTGAGGCGGAAAAGCAGGTGGCGTTTTAATGGCCGCCACGGAGGGGCTTCTCCGTTGAGCGTGGTCAGTCTCCCCACCATCCATCTAAGTATGTCGGCTCCCTGGCTGTGGATTCTGGGGCTTGAAGTCACACATTTTAAAGTTCCCGGGGTTGAGAGGCTCTGGGTTAGACAGGTGGTCAGTTCAGATCGAGATTGGTGATTGTAGCCAGTAATTGGGTTTGGTTTTGAGCCACGGTGGTAGCGCAGTGGTTAGAGTGCAGCACTGCAGGCGGCTTCTGCTGATCACCGGCTGCCAGCAGTTTGGCGGATCGAATCTCGGTAGGCTCCAGGTTGACTCAGCCTTCCAAGGTCCTTCCAAGGTCAGTCAAATGAGGACCCAGATTGTTGGGGGCAAAAGAGGCTGCTGACCCTCTGTCGACCGCTTGGAGAGCGCACTGTGAAGCGGTATATAAGTCTAAATGCCTTTGCTATTGAAAATGTGCCTCTCTGCAGAGGAAGGAAAGGAATTATGCTGGAGGATACAATCCCATCGTTGCTTGGCTAGTCCTTCCCTGTTACTGCTTTGCAGATAAATCTCTCTGTGGCCCCCATTCCCAGGAGTCTCTGGTCTCCCACTGTGATCCATCAGTTTGAGGCAGAAAAAAGGGTCCTGGATTATATTTGCTTTTCATGTGAAAGGTCTGCTGATGCATCTAAACGTCCCTCGTCCAAAGTGAGAAAAACAAAGGCCGCTCATTAAAATAATGCTGGCTTGGGGGAGGGGCTGGTAGAATGAGGCCTTATTGGGGGGGCTTTGCAGGGAGGTCCTCTCCGTTTTGGGGACGGGGGGGGGGTCTGAACCGAAGGCCAAGCAGGACCCTTCCCAGATTGTCCTGATGCAGACGGACCCTGATTCTCCTCCATTAATGTCGCTTGGCCCTTGGAGATGAACCTCGTGTGCAGCAGCCCATGGCACAAAATGTGGGGCAGGTCCATCTCTCTGCCCCACAGAGATTCCCTCTGGGACCCCCTCTTCCATGGTCTGTGCTGGGAAAGCAGTTGGTTCGCAGATGCAGGAATCTCATTCCTCAAAATCCTCCCGACAGTATATGGTATAGATTGACCTCTATTCAGCCACCCGGGATTCTGCCTTTCACGACCT
Source organism: Erythrolamprus reginae (assembly GCF_031021105.1). NCBI lineage: Eukaryota > Metazoa > Chordata > Lepidosauria > Squamata > Dipsadidae > Erythrolamprus > Erythrolamprus reginae. The sequence goes on along the minus strand of NC_091955.1, from coordinate 225,633 downwards.
TCTGTTCCCTTTTCTGGTCTCTCTCTTGCCCACCGTTCCTGGACAGTGTCCATCTCCGTCCCCTGTAACCGCCCTGCCACAAGCCCCCCATTATTCTCCTCCACCTTGGAGTTGGCAGGCTGAGGGTTCCTTCCCCCCTTCCTGCCTCAAAGGGCCCCATTCACCCTGTGCACGAGGGGGCCAGGCCAACTATGGCTGGAGGCGGTCAAAGAGAGAAACGCCGTAGCCGAAGGGCCCGTCGGGCAGAGGAGGCGCTCCCAGGGGGTCCCGGCTGCCTGGTCCCCCTGTTTCTGTCGTTTCTTCTGAGGCCGCTGGAGTTTCGAGTAGCGATGATTCTCGGTGGAGGATTCATGGCGTCATCGGTTATTCTCGCGTGCCAGACTTTTATTTCCATGGCATGAAACTCTCGGCCTCTTTTTGGCTTCTGCCGCTTTGCTTCCGTCTCCTTCCTCTTATTTCTTGGAGGTTGTGTATCGGGACACATCCGCTTGGAGGTACGACTGGGCCGGTTGCGAGCGACAAGATCCAGGGTGTGGTCCCCCCCCCATAAGATGTGACGCAATAACCACCCACCGCCCCTCGAGGTTCCGCTCAGGGAAACATTTGACTTCCCAAAGGTAGTTTAGCCGAGCCATTTCGAAGCCCTCGGCGTCTCCTTTTACGTGACTGGTGTGAGGAAGAGCGGAAGGGGCCACAGCAAAGAAGGTTAACTGTGAATCACACCTCGGTACATTCGTTGTGCTCTTGATTCCTTCTTTTAAAATAAGGCTCAGAACTCTTCACAAAAGAGTTTCCATGGCGACTGATCCCCACAGTTGGAGGGCTTCCTTCTACCCACACTGACGACAAATTTGTGTCTACTGAAAACACTGCGCACACACACACACAAAAAAACCCCCTTGTGATGCAGGAGTTTAAGGTGTCTTCCCCATTTCTGGTGATTTCTGTGTCCAGGGTGGGATGTGACCAACCGTTGCCACTTTGAAGGGGGCTCAAACCAGGTTTGGCCAAGACTTACAAGATTATTAGATGGAAAGGTGGGAGGAACGCAAATGTGAAACTGAACTTGTTTTATTTTAAGCGTTTGTATACATATGTATTATAGTTGATGTAGTTACATGCAGTCGGTAGGTAAAAAGAAAGTGAAGCTACTTCTTGATAGACGCGTGCAGGGTGACCCTTACGAAGGGGGGGCCTCGATGGGCCTCCATTTCTACGTAGGGACATTCGTGCTGGACTCGAACCCGAACCCTTCAGCAGAACAGGCGAGGATAATCCCTCTCCCTGTGAACCTCTGCTCCATAAACGCATAAAGTTTTCTTCTTGAGCTCAGGGCAAAACTCCCCCTTGCCAACTAGCAGAACCCCTTCCTCTTCGTGTGTAGGTGTGTTTGTGTGTCCACTCCAGAGCAGGCAAACTTTGGTCTCCTTTAAAAGTCAGAGTTGCTGGGCCACAGAGCCACCCGTTGTCCACCGGGATGAGGTCTCTCTGGACGGAGACTGGCTAGTTAGCTTTCGCTCTTTCCAGCTGGGGTCTTTTCAGAAAGGCTGCCCCTTTGAGGGGGGGCTTTCCTTAGCCAGCCAGGCAGCATCATCTGTGCAAGTCCCTCTTCCTCCTTCCTTCCTCCCTCCCTCCCTCCTTCCTTCCTTCCCTCCCTCCCTCCCTTCCCTCCTTCCTTCCCTCCTTCCTTCCTCCCTCCCTCCTTCCTTCCTCCCTCCCTCCTTCCTTCCTTCCTTCCTTCCTTCCTGGCTGCCGCTTTGCCTCCAGGTGGAGGGTTGGGCGGGGGGTGGGGGTGGTCTTCAGCCGAAGGATTGGAGTGAATGTGACAACCCTCCCTGCCTGTTCCTTCATGAAGGAAATTCCTGAAATCTCCTTTTCTGAAACTTCTGGTTTTTCCAAAAAGACCCTTTCCCCCCCCTTTCCTTCTCCTTAGCCGGCAGCAGATGGTCCCACCTGGACAGCTCCACCCCTCCTCCCTTTGGGCTGCCAAGGAGGGAGGAGACACTGACCAGAGGTGGCCAGTTTCAGATTCATTTCATATTACAATCCGAATGGCTGGGAGGCGGAAGGGCAGGTCGCCTGGAGAGCCAATCGTGGGAGCTTCAGAGCAGATTGTTCCGCTTCCCACTCGGTGGGTTTCAAGGGGGCCATTTCGCCTCTAAATGAAAACTGAGCTTGGCAGCGTCTCCTGTGGGGAAACACACACACACACACACACACACCGTTCCGGTCAATGGCTGTGGCACTGTTCGCGACGTGAAGCATTCGACTGAATAGTCTCCACATCTTCCATTACGACCTTGGAGGCTCTTAACGGCTCCTTTGCCCTCCGCAGAACCGTTGGGCCAGTTTGCTCCACAGAACCCCCTCCAGGTCTGGAGAACCGCTCCCCGTATGAAAGAATTTGCACAGTTGACAGCTGGAGCTTCATTCAAACAATCGAGCAACTCCACTTAAAATAACTTTTCCCCCTCTTCTCACTAAAGTGTCTTCTTATCTGATGGAAATATTTAAGCAATTCTGCACAGCTCTCTCTCTCTCTCCCCTCTCCCCCCCCCAAAAAAAAAATAAGTAATCAGGAGCAAAGTACACTCAGAATCCCTGCTCCCTCTTTCCCGCGCAGACCCAGGGAGGTCGCCTTGTGGCTGGTCTGAGAGGGTCCCGGAGAAAGAGCCCACCTTCAGCTCCCACCCACGAAGCTCCTGGTGGATGGCGGTGGCCGGCAGGGACTTCAACAGCAGTCTGCCTTGTGTCCTTGTGGCTCCCCGATCAGCGCATGAGATGCACCTTTGGGTGTCCTGCGATGCACCAAGTGAGACGTGAGGAGACGGTTTTTCTTCTCATGCAGGACTGTGGGGAAACCTCTGCTCTGGTGTGGAAACATAAGAAGCCGCGATGGGTTGCAGGCTGGTTGAAGTCGCTTTCATAACGAGGCTCTTCACCCACCGCATTGCAAAACAGGGGAAAAACCAGCATCTCCAGAGGAACCTTTAAAATATTTCTGTCATTTAGCAGCTTCTTGTCTGCAAAAACAAACTTTTACACCCATGAAAAGAATTCCACCTATTTTTAGTGCACAGCAGCTCCTGAACGTGCCCCCCCCCCCCCCCGTAGTTCCATTCGTCCGAACAGGGCGATTTACTGCTGCCAACCTGAAGCCATCCGACGCGTTCGTTGACGTGGCTGCAGTCCTGCCTGGGATTTGGGGCTGCCGGGGGCTGCGATGGGGTTTGTGAGGCTGAGCGTGAGTTCGGGGTGGGGGGGAGGCGTGTGTGCTGGGATTCGCGAGAGGGAGCCTGAGGGGGGGAGCGCAAGAGGCCTGGTTTCCTGACCGAATTCCCATGAAACACGGGCCCCTCCTGGGCTTCAGCCTCCAGGGACAAGGCGGCCGTTGCTTTCTCCGAGCTGGGTCTCCCTCCAGGGATGAGGGCAGTCGGTGCACGTTCACTGTGGTTGCCGCGTCCTGGGATGACCACGCAGTTGCCGCTTTCGTGGGTCACACAGAGATCCGCTTCACAGCAGTCTGTGGTTCACTTAATAGCCAGCGGCAAAAGGTCATAAAATCTGATGTGGCTCAACCCAGAAGACCACCTTGCTCAGCAGTGAGAACTCTGGACCCAGAATTATGTGGTCATAATTGGAGGACCCCCCCCCCACTGTGTGCAGCGGTGGGGAAATTTCTCTGAGCCCCCACTGGCCACATGAAGGCAAGTCCCAAAGGGCTGTTGGCCGATGCTCCCCATGGGATTCGGAATCCTCTGGGAGCCCTGCAGCTCCAAAGGGGGTCTGTGTCCCCTGCCCCCCCAAAGCCCGTAGAGGGTTTCTGGCCACTCTTTTCAGAGGCCGGACTGAGACCCCTTGCCTGACCTTCAAGAGCTGCGCAGGATCAGGCTCAGGGGGCTCTAGGTGGGAGTGGAATCTGCGCGCCTAAGCCCCTGCCGGGTGGGGGGGACTTGGCGCAGTCGTCCTTTCCGGCCCACATGGGACCCCTGAAGGCGTCTGCATCCCATCCCCTGCCCCCACCTGACTCCGTGGCTCTTGGTCGGGGTGGGCAGCTGGAGGGGCCGGAAGGAGCCTTGCCCCTTGCCAGCGTCTGGCTGAAGGCGAAAAAGCAGAGACCCTCCTGGCGCTGCGTGTGGTGGGAAGGGGCCTCGCAGTTCCCCAACTCGCCCCTCGAGCTGAATTCGAGTGTAGTTTGGAAGAGGCCTGAGCCAGGGGTTTCCTCTTCGCGTCCGTCCGTCTTCTCACCCACGGGACCCATCCGGGGGGGGGCTCATTTCCATGGACGAGACTCCGCAAAAGAAACAGGGGCAGCAGCGTTATAAACAGCCCCCCCTGCCTCATGAAAGCAGGTTGGAGCTGCTGAGAGTATTGGGGGGGGGGGGTTTAAAGGCCTGAGCCATCAAAACAACAATTGCATCACAAGCCTCCAGACAGATAGATGCGGATGGATGTCAGGGCCTATTTTAATTTTGTAATCGTCTTAGTATTTCTGCCCGTCAGTTCCTTCCTGTCCTAAATCTTCCTTCTCGTGGGTTGCAAAAAGAAGGGATTAAAACGGCAAGTTTAAAAACCAACCTGAATTTCATTGTAACTTGTAGGCGACACTTTAAAATACGTGGCAGCTTAATCCGACATTCGAGGGGGAGAAATTCAGCCCCTTTAATTGCCTCCCTACACACACTCGGCCCGATTTGTCTTCGCACTGCCTCCCCTTTGGGGTCCGTGTGTGTGTGTGTCTTTTTTTCTGAGAGGGAAGCTGCCACTTTGCACCCAGATGGGCTGATCAGTTCTGGGTAGGAGGAAGGGGGGTGTTTCTGAGCCTGGACCCACCTTCCCTAAGCCCCCCCCCCCCCCGCGTGTGTCATTAGACCAACACCCGGAGTTGTCACTGGGCACCTCTTGGGGCAGAGAGAGACACACAACCCTAGGTAAGAGGGTCCCACGAGGAGAGAGAGAGGCCGGCCGTCTTTGGTCATCCACCAGGAGGATGAAGGGCTGAGGGGAGGGGGTGCAAAATCAGGAAGGGTGGATCAAAAGAGGAAGAAGAGGAGGAGGAGGAAGAAGAAGGGAGGAGGGGGGCTGATTGGTGCAGGAGGTCCCGCGTCCCCCCACACCCCCCCTCAAAGACTCAGAGCGGCTCACAACAGCAAAGCACAGTACAAATCCAATGATCAAAACGGCTAAAACCCTTAATACAGAAACAGTCATATGTCCAAGATGGTCTGGTGCTTCCATCTCTTGGATAAGAGGCCTGGCAGTGGTTCATGCAAACACAACCACAGCTGGAACCACGTTGCTTGGGCTCAGAAGGACTTGAATGGACGGACGGACCCTCCCAGGCAGGGTGTGGTGTCCTTCGGGCTAGACTCTCTCTAATACCTGTGGACTCTTTTGGAGAACGCTCAGCCCCACCGAGCTCTGCGCATTGTCCCCTGCCCGCCTTGTGACGGGATCCGCTTTGACAGATCCCATTGTGTCACTTCCACCCAAATCCATGGCGGGTTTATTTTGGGTTCCTGTTTTGTCCTGCATTGTTTGTTCTGCTTTTGCTACACATAAGAGAGGGCGCCGTTGGCTCCGGGCATGGAGGGAGTGGACGGATGGGGCGGCTCAAGGGATCCTCGGACTGCAAAGTGTTTCCCCCTCCCCCCCTCCATCTATATTTCTATAGTCAACACACTCAGATGCAAAGATAACAAGACTGTGCATGAACGTATTCTGCAGGTCCTTGAGTTGTGACTGCAACCGAGCTCTGCCACGATGGCTGTGATCAAATGATGGTCATCAGAACGGTGGAAGGACTTTGAGGCGACTCCTCGAAAGCAGCACAACCTAATTTTTCAGAGGCCTTTTAATTGTCTCTTCCCTCCACCCTGCTCTTCTTGCTGAAATTAATGCAGCTCTTTGTATTCTTTTCCAGTGGTTAATTGGCCTTATGTGAATCAGAACCTTCAAAGAACAGCCGTCCGTTTGCAAAGCAGGCAGCTGCCTGGAACGGACTAAATTCTGAAGTTGGAAGTTGAAGATTTAAAAGTGGGTGGTGGGAAGGACACTTTTTAGATGCGATCTCCCTCGGCTTCTAACATCTGAACCCCGTAACAGTTTTGCAGGGCCTCTTTAGTTGTGATAGTTGCGTGAGAAACAATGGGGAGGCGAATGTGGGAAGTTCCTGGAGGCAGCAGCAACGTTCCCGGTGAAATATTCCCCAGAGAGGCCGGAGCGAAGCACAGGCTGTGTAAGGGGAAAGTAACAGGGGTTGAGTCCATCCCCAACTCCAAAGCAGCCCTTTCGCCCCCCAGGTGCTGGGCCGGATCTTCAGGCGGCTTCAGTGTCAAGCGTTTTGCACAACTCTGGTTACAGGTGATTGCGATCTGGACACTGCAGTAGCATTGCGTCACGAGTTGCCCTGATGCAGCTGTAAAAGCATTTTGCCTTTGTCTCCTTTCAAAGTCAGCAAAAAAGAAAAATGTTGCAAGCGGCAAGTGACTCTTCTCTCTGGGTGATGGGGGAAAAGACCCCTCCTTGCTTTATCGAAAAGGAGATGGCTAAGGGGTGGGGGGTGGGGGCCCTGCGGAATCCTTTGCTCAAACCTTTCTAAAAAGTCAAACCCAGCGATGGACGTCATTGGCCCCCTCAGCCTCTTGCTGTCGCCAGGCCTCACGTCCAGTGGAGGGAAGTGCTTGACGGGCGGTTCAGGTCAGGGCTCATGGAAGACGGAGAAAGGCTCGTGGGCTCTTTTCCTGCAGCCCCCGGGATCCAAAGGCCTCCTGCTCCCCCCCCTCTCGGGCTCTGGGCAAAGGGATGGAACCTGACCACTCTCAGGGAATAAGAAGCTGCCCCAGGCCTCGTCTGGAACTTGAACGGGTAGGAAACGGGGCTCCCTCCTCCTCCTCTTCCTCAGTTTCCCTTTCCGTGGCTGTTGGGAGTCGGCAGTGAGCGTTTCCTTGCCGGGTTCAGCTGCTGTGTGTGTGGTGTGAGTGACCGTCCTGGGGGGGCAGTTTGAGGTGCTGAGGTGGCACCCGGGGGCTGTTCGTGCTCCACTGAAACCACCGATCACAGGCTAAATTTAGAACATAAGAACCTTAATAAGAGCCCTGCTGAATGGGGCCAAACCCCTCAAGTCCAGCATTCTGTGTCCCACAATGGCCCCCCAATTGTCCATGGGGATCTTGAGCAGGAAGAGAAGGCAAGACCCTCCCTTTCCCCTGACCCCCAACAAATGGGACCCAAGGGGGGAGAGAGAGAGAGAGAGGAGTTTGCAGGGGGCCGGCCTAGTGTCCGCAATGGACAGGAAAGCCAGGGTTGACCCCGGATGATTTCTAGCCCCACCACAGGCCGGTCCCCTATTCCAGAGCTGTGGGAGTCACAGGACTGCTGGCCCTTTGGCCACTCTGGCTGCGAGGGTGGTTGGACCGTCTCCAAAGAGGAAATGCATTTAAAATTGGGTGGATTGACCGAAACGTTCAGGGGAACTGAAACATCTTGTCCGAAAGAGACGAAATCTGCCCCTCTGCCTGTTGGGTCACCACCACCTGGGCCCTTTCGTTCTTTCCGCCTTCAGCGTCCGGGCGAGAGGAGGTGGGGCTGGGGCCAATGAATGTCTACCTGCAGGACCCCCCTCCAAGATGGAGAAAGCGCAGCCAGGGGGGTGGGGGCTGCTGCTTCCTCCAAAACAAGACAGTGGGGGTGGGGCTGTGGCCGGCACGTGGACTGACCAGGCACCTGCTCTGCCAAAGGTCAGGGAAGGGCCATGGAGGAAGAGCTCCTGCCTCTTCTGCCCCCCCCAAGATGAGCAGTGAGGGGGGGCTTTGGCCTAAGTGGCCTCCTCCTCGTTGGGCTCCTGTCCACGTAGCTGCTTCCATCACTTGATGCTGGCCGGGCCCCACTTGGGAGAATCCAGCTGCTGTCGGAAGAAAGGACCTCGGTGCTTGTGGCTGAACCTCACAGGGTCCGGTCGGTGTTGAAAGCCGCTGCAGTTGCGAGGCTGTTGCTAATTTTCGGGGGCTTTGAGCCCAGACGGTGGAATCCCTATTCCGGAGGGTGTTAAATGAAGCGTTTGTGGCCTTTGGAGCAGCCGCTCGCAGCCAGCCATCTGCTTTCATTTCAGTCCGTATCGTGCAGGCTTCATTATTTTTAAGTACAGTTTGACAGCCAGAGAAAGACAGACACCAGAGACGCCCCTGAGCAGGGGGGGGCGATGAAGCTTGGAGGAGGAGGGGGGTCCTACAAACGTTGCGCTATCGGAGCTGCATCTTCTGGGCCTTGGAGGAAAGAGACCCGCGAAAGGACGGAAGCGGTCAAAGGCTACCTGGGCTGCATTCGCCCTGGATGAAACGCACACACACACACCCTCGGGCGACGGCCAGGATCCCCAGAACGGGAGAGGGGCGAAACGTGGTCGCAGGAGGAGGAGGAGGAGGAGGGCAATGTTGATGCAAGGAACAGGACCCCCTGCATTTTATCATCCAAAAGCATAGATGACTGCACTTTAATTTTAATTGTGGGCTTGAAATTGTAAGTCAAATTAGAGTCGCTCTTGTGAATTGAATAGCCAGGGAAAAAAATATCTTCTTTTTAAATAACAGTAAAGTGCCCCCCGTCTTCTACGTTGCTGCTCAAGACAGCTTCAGCAGTCGGAGCCAGGGCTGTAGAATTTGGGCTGGGCTCTTCCGCCCCGTCCCAGTCTCGCAGCCAGGAAGCCTTGGGGGGAAGCGGGTGGTGGCGACTGGATGGGGGCCTGGGTGGGGGGGCTGAAAAGGAGCGCTCGTCTCCCCGGCAGTCCCAGGCGCATCCTCTTCACCCAAACACATCGGCAGCCTCTTTCCTGCTCGGGGAGGGCAGGGGATTTTGGGGTGGCTGAGAGGTGGGAGCAGAGCGCAGCGGCAGGAAGACCCCCCGAGGGCCCCCCGGCTTTGGGGTGGCTGTGGTCCAGACAGTGGTGTCTCCATCTCCTCCCCCAAGGCGGGAATCCTCCCCCGGTGTTGCATCCCGGATCCCTGCCAGAAAGGGAATCAAGGGGGGGGATGTCTCTGTACCCCGTGTTGAGGCACCAATGCTACAAGAACAGGCAGCGTCTGCAATGGGAGCCAAAGACTGAAAGCAGGCGGGGGGGCAGGGGGGCTAATTATTAGCAGCCACACAAACAAAAATAGACCCAGGATGATTCCATTGTGGGAATGTGAAAGTAGAGGAACGTTTGCCCCCAGACTTAATTTCTGACCACTCTATGATTTTCTTTTAAGCAAACCGGACACAGGATTCCACTGTCAGGTCTTGTAAAAAGAAAAAAGGATTATTTTTTCAATGCACATGAACATTTAACTATGTGATGAATCAGTGTTGCTCCTCTCGTTTGGGGCAATGTGCAAAGATTGCAGCATCCACCTGAGTGTTTGGAACTGGAGTCTCCTGCCAGGGTAGTTTTGGCCTCCTGCGTCTCTTTGCTAATAACAAAGTGGGACTTTCAAGAATTGACAAAGATGAAACGCTTCCCTTCCCTCCATCCCAGCTCTCCTCCTTTTGCTGCCTCTCTCTTTCTCCCTCCCTCTATCTCTCTCCCTCTCTCTCTCTAACCCTCCCTCTCTCCCTCCTCTCTCTCTCTCCCTCCTCTCTCTCTCCCTCTATCTCTCTCCCTCCTCTCTCTAACCCTCCCTCTCTCCCTCCTCTCTCTCTCTCCCTCTATCTCTCTCCCTCCCTCTCTCCCTCCTCTCTCTCTCTCCCTCCTCTCTCTCTCCCTCTATCTCTCTCCCTCCTCTCTCTAACCCTCCCTCTCTCCCTCCTCTCTCTCTCTCCCTCCTTCTCTCTCTCTCCCTCTCTCTCTCTCCCTCTATCTCTCTCCCTCACTCTCTCTAACCCTCCCTCTCTCCCTCCTCTCTCTCTCTCCCTCCTCTCTCTCTCCCTCTATCTCTCTCCCTCCTCTCTCTAACCCTCCCTCTCTCCCTCCTCTCTCTCTCTCCTTCTCTCTCTCTCCCTCTATCTCTCTCCCTCTATCTCTCTCCCTCACTCTCTCTCTCCCTCTATCTCTCTCCCTCCTCTCTCTAACCCTCCCTCCTCTCTCTCTCTCCCTCCTTCTCTCTCTCTCCCTCCTCTCTCTCCCTCTTATCTCTCTCCCTCACTCTCTCTCTCCTCTCTCTCTTTCCCCCCATCCTGGTATTCCCGTTCTCCGTCTGCCATGAGATCCAGCCAGGACACCACCTCCGTAGGGAACACCGCATGTGTGGAATGCTCTTCCTCACTTCCAGCCTTGTGGATATTTTCACGAAGCCGGAAGGTTCTGAATTTGAGACGTTTGTTTTAAAAAAAAACCCGTATTTATGGGATCTCTGCTGCCACTGGTCCGCCCGTACCTTGAGATAGTGCAGGGATGCCTTTAAATCAAATATAAAGCGTCTTACAAGTCACGCCAGTGGACGACGGACGTGTGGGGTGGAGGAGAACCCCTTCAGCTCAGAGCTGGGCTGGGGCGTCCTGTTCTCTGACCAAATGCTGCTTTGGTTTTTCTGTGGACCTTCCGTGACCCAACTAGGCAACGCCATCTGGGAGGGAGTGGGCTTGGCTTTCTGTCTACCGAGGGGGGGGTTGGTGGGAGGGGGCTCGGGGGTCTCGGTTGGGCTGCTGTGGTTTACTCTGAGCTTCTTGATCTGAATCCTTGGCTGCTCCTCGGTCGGTTGGGGTATTGTTTGCTTATTGATTATTGGCCTAATGTTAATCTTGGTTTAATCTCTGCTTATCTGGGTGCTTGGAGGGTCGGCGCTTTGGCCTTTTTGTTTCCTCTTCGCAGTCTGGATTGTCTCTTTTGAAGGGTCGGTGGACAAACACAAGAGGTGGACAGCGTTCCTCCTCCTCCGAGGCCAGTTCACCTTCTGCCTTGTTCTTAATTTCTCCCTGCTGCAAAGGAGGAGAGGAAACCAAACCAGGCCAATTATTTGGACATTGATTCAGAAGCCATGAGGAGGGGGAGGGGGAGAGGGATGACCCCTTGCCCTGATTATCTTTGGCATAAAAGGGGAAAGGGTTTCCCATATCTACGTAAAGCCCATTCTCATTATCGATGGCAATTCGGTTGGGTCTTTTTTTCCAATATTGCCATGCAGGCATTATAATTCACATTAAGCGACGTAGTGGGCCTGTCTGTCCATTTGTCCTTTTATACATCAAAGGAATGAAAGCGTCCTTCCAGGAAGAAGGAATTTCCTGACGCTGTTGAATCTCGTCCGCTATTAATGAGTTAATGGGTCGAACAGTTTCCCGGAAGGTCAGGGCGTGTGTCCAGTGTCTCCTGCCATTTTTGTATTGCTCCTTTTGTTCTTTCTTGGTCCGTTTGTGAAGCGCTGCCTTTTGTTATTCGGTGAGCTTTTAAAACTTCATCAGCTGACCGTTGGAAAGCTTCCAGCTCAAAAGTCCCCATCCGTCCCGTTTGCCGGCCCAAATAATCTCCCACCAGCCCCTGTGGCCACTCTGCTCCGGTTTTTCTCTCTCTCCGTTTTTGCCCTTCTCCACAGGGGTCTCAAGGGGGCTCAGCCAGGGGAGCTGCGGTGGCAGTGGGTCCTCCCTGTACTTGCATGGCCGCCCCCTCCTGCCTGCCTCTCTGTGGCTCTTTCGTGCAGTCCGTGGTCCAATCGGGTGCTGAGGTCTCCCCTGGTGTGTTTCACACACTCTCTTCGTTGTGTATCTTGAGTGGCCAGCCACCACGTTCCTCCCGAGTGGAAGGGTCCCCTCCGCCCACCCTCTTCTTCCTTCGCTCCCAAGCGGCCTTGGACCTTCTCACACCACAGGTCCCCAGCTGGTCCTCCATGGGCCACCGGTGGTCCGCAGGAAAATTTGGGTGGTCCGTGGAGAAATCCTGGCCCCTGGACCGGATATGGCCGAGAGCGATTAACCAGTCCCCCCCGTCTGCCTAAGGGGTCAGAGGGGCCTGCAAAAGGGCCCCCAGCGTGCCCCCCCTCCCCTCTCCTACTCTCCTCAAACTCCCTGTGCCTGGTTTCCTTTCGTTTGTGTCCATTCAATACCTGATACGTTGCACAGGTTTTGACAAATAAATAGAATGAATGAAAATAAATGAAAGGCAAGGAGGCCGGAGGGCAGAGCGATTGTTGGGGAGCATTCGGCCGCCACAAACAGGCCCATCGCCAGGTGAATTTCGTTCCTGGGATATTTGAAACTGATGGAAGACACAGAGAGGGGGAGGCCACCGAGCCCCCCCTCCCCCAGCGGTCAACAGAAACAGGTTGACAGGCTGAACAATGGACAGATTTTAATGGGAACATGTGAATTATGATGGGGAGGGAATCAAAGGCCTTAATATGGAACAGGGGGAAGCTGACAGGGCAACAGTACGTACAACAACAGCAGCCCTGGCACCTTGACCTGTCAGGAGCTGACCAAGAGGCCACCTGCCAAGGCCCTCCAGCCGTGGGATCCCAGTTGCCTCCGTGGAAGTGAAGGGTCAAGATCAGATCACGATTTTCCTCCCCTGTCCTGCAGTGGCCAGAAGACCTTCCCAGGGGGAGCCCAGAGGCCTCGGGTGGGTGGGCTTAGCCCGGAGGGGAGAGGGAAGAGGGGAGGGCCGTGGGCAGGAATGGCTGTTGTGTAGAAGGCAAGAGACTTTTTTTTTTCAGAGAGGAAACAGCGACTTTAAACCACGATAAAGAACATTTGAATTGGACCCTTCCTAACACTCAGCATTGCTGACGGGTGGACCGGACTGATTTAAGAGGGAAACTACGCATGTGGTCACTAGGAGTTGAACATGATTTTGACAGCACATTGTCCTCACCATAAAATTGCTCTGAAAATCTTAATAGTTTAAATCATCTTCTTTGATCTTATAGCTGTTTTGGTCTGCTGTATATGATTGATAGATAATTTTCATATATTGTACATCCCCAGAATATTCCCAAGAAGTAGTCTCTGTCTCCACACATATGAAGTGCTTTGTAAAACCATAGAATAATTCATTTTATTTCACCCCAGCTAATAAAGTAAATATTTAATAGAAGTTACTTGTCATTAAGCTACAGGGCTTAACTCAAGTTTACCTCTGAATCTAAACAACACGGCTTCTGCTTATAGTAGAGGATGTGAATATATGCAACGAAACATCTGACATACAGGCAGGATTTGGACTAAGGAGAAAGGTGTTTAAAACAGTATTATTTTTTTTCAAAAACACATCAGAATAACGGAGTTGAAAGGGATCTGGGAGGTCTTCTAGTCCCACCCTCCGTTCAAGCATCTCTGTTTTGAAGGGAATCTAATACCTGCCACTGAATGTTTCATCAATTGGAGGGGTACCAGTTTCTTCCTATTTAATAAGTCCAATCAAGGCATAAAAACCAAAGCTGTACTACAAAACTACACAAAACACACTGCTTGTCTGGGTAGTTACTGCAGCTTTAAACCCATCTAGCAGGTTGCTTTGCCTGCTAGAATTGATGAAGACAAATCCAAGGACAAAGCTACTCTGGGTATTTCAGAATAGCAAGATAGATATATTGGACATAAAGAAAAGTACTTGTTTTCCTAAGGGGAAACTGCATTTGCTTTGAATTTAGGGGAAAATAAAGTTTTCTGCTCTGAACGTGCTACGAAATTGTTCCAACTTACCTTAGGGAAATAATAGTTTTCAGGAGGTAATAAAAGTCTTGCTTCCAGACCCACTGAGATATAGGGCTACAGAGGTGTTGTGTTCTGCATTGGGGAGGCCCATCGAGGCCCCTTTAAATGGCCTTTGGTTGCCCCTTTGGTGCCCGAGACTTCAGAAAGCCTTAAATAAAGATGGGGAGAATGCAGCTGTTATCTTTTCGGGGGCAATCTGCAATCTATAAATACTTAAATCATTTTGTATTTCAGCATACAACTTAGATTGTATCTTTGGGGCTCCAATTAACATGCCATCCATGTAATGATATATCAAAGCCATTGGATTTGCAAAAATAGGGGCTAATGCTGCAGCGACAGAAAGCGGACGTAATGTGGGACTGTTCAACGTTCCTGCGCTAAAACGGTCCAGTGATAATGTTTATTAGGTCCTGAGTGACTCACTGAAGGCACAGAAAATGCAAAGTTCTCCTTTTGGGGGGGGCAGAGGGGGGAATAGAGGAAAAAACAATAATCCTTTCAGTCGATTCCCAATTACTTTGTGACCTTGGGCAATCAAACTAGGATTGGACGTTCCACGCTGCAAAGGGCCCATAGGTTGAACCCGTGAATGAATGACTGCGAGATCGTGACGGACCCTCCAATGGCCGCTTTTCTTCTTTATGGCCAATGCAGGGGCCTTTCACGGGCCAGTAGAAGGCACAGCATGACCAGCAGGCGGCTGATCTTTAACCAGCTGGTTGGGAGCCGTCAACCTTTCGTGTTTCATGGGCCGCTGATCAACCGGTTCTTCCGCAAGCCAAGTCAGTGGGAGGGCAGAGGCCTCGGTCTTCCAAAGTGAGGGTGGCACCCAGTTGGCTGACCAGGCCGACTCCCCAAAGCCTGACGTGACTCTCCAGTCTGAAGGGGCAGACCTGAGTTAGGCAAATGGGCTGGACGATACACACCCCACATCCCTGGACAGGGCTCGGTTGGCTGGGCGTCAGGCCACTGCATTGGCAGAGATCGCCGGAACATCTGCTCCAGTGCCCGGAATTCCCTCAGCTGCACCACCATCTGACGTAGACGTTGAAACGAGTTAGTGATGGCAGCCATGACGGACGTGAAGGGCAACCTGGTGAGACCACGTGCCAGACAGGGATAATCTCCTGAATCTCCCTGGCGGTGTGAACTGGGCGAGACCATGTCGGCCTAGGAGAGGCCCGTTAGAGGCCGGCCATTTGCTGCACACAACCTTGGCGTGGCCTCCACCTCTGCACCGGCTTAGCTTAGTCTCGTGGCAACACCCATTCTCACATCTCTGCTGGTATTTACCAGGATTGTGCCATGCGTCAGATTTAAAGGGGAAAATGTATTTTTGAGCAAAACAAGGGCGGTCGCTACATCTCTAGCTGCAAATTTCCCAGGAATGAAATGAAATCCCGAGAAAACATAAGAATTAAGGAAAGATTGCAAAAACAATGCACAAAGAACAAATTGACTCTACAATGTGCAGCTCCTTTACGACGTCTGGGAGAAGTGATGATTAAATTTTAATGGGCCTTGGCAACAGGAGATGATTCCTTGGATGCAGCTAAAACTCCTGCTAATAACCTGCAGAATGTTTGGAGATCCAAAGAAAGAAGAATCTGTAATTTATAGCAACTGTTCAATTTTTGTTGGCTGTTTGAGATAAGAAACATGTGACTTTGTCTGTCGCAAGTCAATCAATTCCTATATTTGGGAATAAGTGATATTTTTGCAGTGGTTACATCGATTGAGATCTCAGACCGTCTCTGGTTTCTTCCCACAGATTGCATCAGTCAAAAACTCTTTTTCCATGCACGAAAGGCTGACCTTGGTTTGACCAGGTAAAAAAGATAAAGATGCCCTTGAGTCAGGCTTAACATAAGTAGAAACATACACAGTGACACAAACGCAGTCCAAATAACAACCACGCTCACACCTGCCTTGGCTTCCCAGTCGCTTGCAAGGAAACGGGATTTTTGCCCCTTGGTTCTTTTCTTATCCGCCCTGGACCCACTGGACCCACCCTCCCCCTTCCTGGGCTCCCCACGCACAGTGAGTCTGCCACCCACAGACTCTCCCCCCCCCCCGGAAGGAGAAGCTTTGTCTTCCGGTCAAAAGGCCACGGGAAGCTTCCCACTCGGTCTCAGCGACCCACAGGCCCTGGACCCGGACGGACGCAAGAGTTTTCCCCAAGGATTCTTCTTGCCTGCATCAGTAGAAGACGGAACCTGCGTTTTATGAACCACGTTTTTCCTTAAAATTTGGCAAAATGCATAACGTGAGTTTTCACTACAAATAGTCTTTGATGTTCATTATAGGTTCATTATACCCTTGGCAAAGGGTTGGAGTGTTGTCCTTGTATTGTGTATTACCGCACGGAAAGCCATTTTGGAGTTGTTCAGGCAGAGGTCCTTGAAGTGTGGCCCGCGGGCCAAGTGTGGCCTGCCAAAGCCATCAATGCGGCCTGTGGGGGACCACGAGTCCTCGGAGAGGGGCGGCATACAAGTCCAATAAATAAATAAATGAGGCTGCCCCCCCCCATCCATCACCCACCCCCTTCAGTTCAGCACAGGCCTTCCTTTGGCAAGCCCCTCGGGGTGGAACTGGAAAGTAAGGCTGCTTTGGGGGGCCGAAGGGGCCAAAAATACGACATGCGGAGGCCTCAGAATGCCTCCCTGCGACCTGCTTTTGCCCGGCAGAGTGCTTCTGGGGGCCGGGGAGGCCCCGGGAGGGGAAAATGTCACCCCACCACACACCGCTTTCCCTGAACTCAGGGTAGGGGTCAACAAGGGCTCCAAGTGGGCAAGCAGCCACAGTGGCCCCGCAGCTCCTGGCCGAAAGAGGCTCCTGCAAGCCGGTGGGCACCGTTGGTGAAGCGGGGCTGGCGAGACATGAGCAAGTTAGGGGGTGGGTGTGCAACAGCCGCCCCCTCCGCCTTCTTCCCCTAGCCCCTGCCGCTTGGCTGCCCGTCCTCCTCCCGCTCGGTGCCCAGCCATTTTGAGCAGTGGCCGAAGAAGCCGCCTGACCCCGAAAGAGGAGAGTCACCTGTGGCCCGGAGAGGGGGGCAGGAAGGGCCAGCCGGCAGGTCAGCATTGCTGAGCCCCCCCTCCCTCCCCCCGGTCCAGCTCTGCTTCGAGTGATGCCTGCCCAGCCTGGCCCTGCCTGCCAGAGATGTGGAGCCTCTTGCGCGCATTCGGCATGTGTGGATGGAGCTTCGGGGCAGCCAGCGAGATTGCAAAAGCAGATTGAGAGAAGGGAATGGGGGATGGGAGTAGTAGGGGATGGGAAGGGTTGCCATAGCACTAGGGCGGAATGGGGATAAAAACGGAGTGGGGTCTCCCAGGGCCTGGTCCTCCTGGAAAGGGACCCTCCTCTCTCTCTCTGCCCCCGTCGAGCCTCCCTGGTTTCTCTTCCCCCTTTTCTCCCAAGGAAGACTTTTCTTCTTTCAATGTAAGCGGAGAAAGTCTGTGAAGGGGCCCGAGGGCTGAACTACCAGCTGTGCTTAGAGCCTTCCCTTCTCCAGAGGGTGGAAAGGCGGCCGAGAGCCAACGAAACACCCGCAGGAGCAAAAGAAAGGAAAGTTGAATTTGTGTGTGTTGTTTAATGGACTGCTGCCACATTGGCCACGCCCACCCAGTCACATGACCACCTAGCCACACACACACACACAGAGCCTGCCAGCCCCCCCCCCAACAATCTGAGGGACCGTGAGTTGGCCCCTTGTTTAAAAACTTTGAGGGTTGAGGCATGAAGTTGGAAAAGGAGGAGTGTGACCTTCGGCCGGCCACTTTCTCCCAACCCCAAGAAAAAGGCAGTGACAAAACCTCGGCAGGAAGACTCGGGGACTCGTCCAGGCAGTCTCTGAATTGCACGTGGCTGAACAAAGGAAGAAGAAGGAATAAAAGTGCAGTTTCAAGGGTCCCTTTGGATCACGGGTTGATATTTATTTTGCTAAATGTCCAGACAAAATGGATCTGACGATAGAATTTATGGGGAGCTCTCGGCTATTTGCAGAATGCAGTTAGGGGCGCATTGTGCAGTCATGAAGGACGGACCAACAAAAGATAAATGGTTCTGCATTTTGCTTCTCAGAAATTAAGATATACCGTTAACGCAACAGCACATTGTATGCCTAGTAAAAACCAGGGGTTCCATTTAGTGGTGTTCCATTTAAAAAACACGCGTGTCCATTCCACGTACCAACATTCCAGAGGGCAACAAGGCCCTTCAAGACCCCAAAAGTATCTCAAACAGGCTTCTTACCACCACCAGCTTTTTTGGATCTTGTAATGCAGCAACACACCAAAAGTTTTGCAGTGCCGAGATTCCCGGAACGGGAGCACCAACTCTGAACTGCCCCTCCCGGCAGGGATGCTTCGTGGAAGCTTCCTCTGTCCCTGCCCAAGGCCCTCCAGCCCAGCCGTCCCCGGGCAGTTCGTCCCCTGGCCAAAACGCCTGACATTTAACCAGAAGTTGCCTTCTCCCCATAACTGCACCCATTATCCCTGCCCACTTACTCTGGAGCAGGAGAGAAAAGGGGGCTTTGATTTCTGGGTCCCTGAACTCAGAGGGGGTCAGTTGCACCCGCCTTCCCTGCTGGGACTGCACTTCTTGACCTCCTGGCCGCCTCCCCCGGCCTTATGGGAGGGAAGCAGCGATAGGAGAAGGTGGCAAAGGATGATGGTTCATACGTTGAGGTACCTCAAACTAAGCACAATTCTGGTTTTACAATTAAGAGGCTTTGGTTGATAAAATCAATTCTCAAAAGGAAACTGATTGAGGCTGATGCAAACGACAGAGCAAGGACAATCTGTTGTAATGTTAATCTGTTGTAAGTAATTGTTTTATTTACATGGGATTTCATTGCAATTATGCTTTAGATTTTAGAGTATTTATTTTGTAATCCCCAAATCTTGTTTCCTTTCCCCCTTCTTTATCCCCCTGTTTACTTCTATGGTCATAATATTCATTTTTAAAAGATTGCCAAGTCCATTGGGCATTTAAAAAATCCCAATGAATTATATTTCTTGGCAGTGTGCCAGCATCCTGATATATGTAGAACCAGATTCCAAGATCTCAGAAAACCCATTTATCAATGTTTTCCTGAATTGATAGTTGAAATACGAGATACCGTTGCAATGCTTCCTCCGATTTGCATGAAATTTCTTTGCGGGTTAATATCTTCCTGCGTAAACAGAGCCCTGACATTCTCACCAACACTTGGAAAGAATAATCCGTGGAATTAGTGAAAGGGAGAAAGATTTTTCATAAACTAAAAGCTAAGCAAAATAAACTAGTAAAATCTTTCACCTTTTCCCCACAAGGAAGCTCTTTCCAGTTCTGGACAAAAGATCATTTATACATTGACATTTACTTTGTGCCCATTGTTTAAGTTGATTGGAGGTTCGGTACTTGAAATGGGCAAACGCTCATTTCAACAAATCCACAGAGCACTGATTCAATTGTTCTACGTTAACAGTTTTAGGAATCAATGAGCGCACCGGCCCGGGAATGATCTCGTACACCTTCTCATGATCCACACTGCGCACACTCGCGCCCTGAACCTAAACCCATGTGACCACGACGTGGACGGAGGGTCCAGAGGAAACCGAAGCCGCTTCGAGTTGAGCTCCAGGGCTCCTGGTGACACGACCTGGTTCTCCTCCCAAAGGAAAGAGGAGTCTTGCCCGCCTCCACCTCTCTCCTGGGCCTTTGCCAGAACCCGGCGGGCTCAAGTCCGGGTCAGAACCTCCCGCAGAAGGGAAGGGGAGGGCAGGAGGAGGGGGAGGAGAGAGAGCAGGCCAAGAAAACTGAGATCCTTTCAAGGGTGCTTATAAATTCACCCCCGGGCGAGAGGGGCGTCTCCCCTCATCTTCACCAACGAGCTACATCTTCAGCCCCGTCTTTTGCGCCTTTTATTCTCTTTTTTTAAAAATAAAATTTTTATTATACAAGGATTAAAAAGAGCAGACGTATAGTATTGTACATGTTATATCGTTTCACAGTATAATTATTGTTTGTCAAGGTGTTGTACTTGCATTCTAAGATATACTTTACAGAACTGCCCGTAGTTCCCCCTCCCACACAGCTCTTCCTTTGTGATATATCATAATGCAGTTTATGGCGTTATCAAGTATTTGTTCTGTCATTCAGTTAATCTAAAGTCAGATTGATTTGATCTTAGTTTTATATTTTGGATTGATATTGAGAACATCTACTATTGATATTGAGAACATCTACTATTATTTCTTCTTATCTCGACCCAGTCATAAAATTTCTTCCAAATTTCATAGCATTTTGATTCTTCTTTGTCTTTAAGTTTTTGGGTTAATCTGTCCATTTCTACACAGTCATATATCTTTTTTATCATTTCTCTTTCTGATGGTGTCTCTTCTTTTTTCCAATTTTGCGCTATTGTGATTCTGATTGCTGTAATCACATGTTGCGTCTTATTCTCATCAACATATATATTTTTCAGAGTATAAGACACACCTTTTTAAACAACCCCCCCCCAAAAAAGAGGGTGAGAACTTGGGTGCGTCATATTACACCGAATGTAGCCCCAGCCCCCCAGCCACCCCCACTCTTTGGTCTCTGCCTGCCAGCAATTGGCCTCCTTGCAGCAAACAGCAGCGGAGCCTGATTGGCACTTAAGCCACTGATGATCTCCCTCCCGACACTCAGCTGATTGATGGCTGGCAAGCCCAGGTGCTGGAATGAAAGTGAAACTAAAGCTGCAGGGAGGCCCATTGCTGCAGGGAGGGAGAGGCAAAGGCTGAAAGTGGCTGCTTGTCTTTTGCTGCAAGGAGGGAAGTCAATAGCTATAAATGCCTGTAGAGGGTTCAAATTATTAGACTTATTTTAAAAGACTCTTTCACTCTAGACAACTTAACACAATGAAGAAGCTTTTTAAAATAAATGCTGCATCTGAAGAGGCCCAGTGTTATTGTATCTTTAAAGATCTGTAAAAGTATAATCTGAAATGTCCTGTTTTAGTATTAAATATTATTATTAAGATAAAGCAGCTGAGTTACATCCTGTCTTAGTCACGTTTGGAGTAGATCTATTTAAATAATTGAGATGTATGTGATAATTTCTTACGTTTAAGAAAACTTTCTGGCATTAATATACTGCCATAATGTCCATTTCTCCAATTCTTTGCTATTTCTATGGGTCAGGCTCGCGTGCACAGAAATACCCAGCAAACGTTGTGCATAGCATCAGTGCTGTTTGGCAAATTGCTGGGAGGCAGAGGCCTATTTTTCCTTGCTTTCCTCCCCCAAAACTAAGGTGCATCTTATGCTCCAAAAAGATGTGGTAAAACAACTGTTTCACTTGGCATTATTTAGAGGCGGGGGCTGCTCTCCCTATAGACAAACGCAGTCCGTCAAAGACTGGCACTTGCAGCGGTGTTATTTTTGGAAATCACGGCAACTGCCTGAGTTCTGCAGGATCAGAAGGCGACAGGCTGCAACTCACCGTAAACTTGTCAGAAGTCTCAAGCTTTCCAGACGTTGCTGAACCTGCCATTAGTCCACTTAAGAGCAGCAGGTGTTTGGAAGAGTCGCGGGAAGGAAGTCCGGTTTCTCTCTCACTGTGGCAGTGCAGGATTTCTCCACTGGTCAGGAATAGTCCAGATCAGTGGCACAAGTGGCACGTGGAGCCCTCGCTCAGCTCCCATGTGCATGTGTGTGCTGGAAAATTGGTTTTTGGCTCAAACACAGAGGCCCTGGGAGGGCGTTTTCAGCTTCCAGAGAGGCTCCGGGGGGTGGGGGAGGGCGTTTTACCCTCCCTGGCTCCAGGGAAGCCTTTGGAGCCTGGGGAGGGCGAAACACGAGCCTACTGGGCCCAGCAGAAGTTGGGAAAGAGGCCTCCAGAAGGTCTCCGGGGAGCGGGGGATGCTGTTTTCGCCCTCCCCAGGCATTGAATGATGGGCGTGGGCACTCGCGCATGATGTGATAGCGTGCATGCCTTCTCTTTCGGCACCCGAGGAAAAAAAGGTCCCCCATCCCTGGTCTAGATGATCTCCAAGGGGATTTTCCAGATTTATATTCTGCAATTATATTCTGAATGAAATCTTTGTACGGAGCCTTCCGGCATCCCCAGTGTTTGTAACGCCACGCCTGGTTCTGTTTCAGAGCTGTGGGACACGAACCGGACCTCGGTTTTCCATAGTCCGTCTGGATCGCTTGGCCTCCATGTGATGCTTGTGGACGAGTATCAAGACCGGCTCTTTATCGGAGGAAAAAACCTGATCTATTCTCTCAGCTTAGACCGCGTCAGTGAAAATTACAGAGAGGTACGGCACCATTTACATCTCTCCTATGCTAATTGGGGTGGGGGGTGAGGCTTTGGAGCCTGAGGGGAGGGGAGGGGGCTGGAGGGTTGAGAGGTGGCCTCTACGGAGCAGCAGCAGCAGCAGCCCCCTCCTCAGAGCCAGTGGGGCCGAGGGGCCTCGTTCCTTTGACGGAGGCTCATTGACCTGGCAGGCTGCACTTCTGGGTCTTCCTCTCAATTGCCATAATTGAAGGGGGGGGGCTCTTTGTTTTCACCTGGATTGCTTGGCCTCTTCCGTGGGCCCATTGTTGTGGGCTGCCCTGAGAGACTAGCTCACCCCTCCTTTCCACGGAGCGAATCCTCCCGTGCCGAGAATCAAAGCTCCTCCTGCCTCACACCAGCCACGGATGATGGGGGCCCACGTGGGCCACGCTCAGCTGGAAACAGCCTTTTACCCCACGGTTAGACAATTAAACATCACTAAGCTGCGCTGGTTCATTCGTTTGCATTGCAAATTGTTTTAAATTCCAGCTTTTCCATTTCTTAAAAGTATGAAAGGAAAGATTTGCAGGGGACCTTGTGGTTTCAAGACCCATGGCTGTAAACTCTCGAATAAATGCATGATATATAAAATCAATTTGCACGTGGCCTTTCCTTTGGTGGCCCCACTGAGCAGGAGACCAATGTCCTGGCGGGAATCACATGAATTCCTCCCAAATCCCACGTCCCCCATGGGGCTCAGCCACTCAGTTGCAACTAACATTGGATTTGTATCTCATGGGTTACTTGTTGTGAGCTGCTCCGAGTCTTCAGAGAGGGACAGCATACAAGTCTAATAAACAATAAAAATAAAAATAAAAATCTGGACATGGGGGTTAGCTGGGCTTCCCAAACTGCCCCCAGCCCCTCTGATCCCTGTTGTACCCACGGAGGGAAAGAGACCCAGAGAAGAGCAGCCGTGGTTTCCATTGAGTGAATTGGAGTGAACTGAATAAGCAGGGGGTGCATTAAATACTGAGGGATTAATCATGCTTAGTCTAGTTAATTGAATTAATAATGACCAACTGATGGAAATGGGACGCATCAGAAATAATCAGGCTGGACCTGTTTCCCTAAGGGAATGAGGGCAGGAGGAAGGGAGCAAACCCAGAGGGGAAGTGGGTGATGCACAAGAACTTGTCTCATTGACGAATCCGGATCAGGTTCTATGTGTTTGTTTAATTCGTTTTGTTTTAGAGCCTGTGGGCCTTCACCCTGGGCTGCTCTAGTCCTGCCTCCTTCGTGTGGCTGGGGAAATCACACAAAGCGCAGTTGCCTGCCTCACTACCAGCTCTGCTCTATGCGGCCTCAGATTCCATGGTTAATTATTTGTATTCCACTGTCATTATTTTACAAATAAGAAATAAGATTCAGGACAGTGGACATATCCAACACACCTCCCTCCTCCCATTCTGAGTGGAGAGAGCATCCAGGAATGGGTGGACTCCCCCTGTTCTCCTACTGGACTGAGTTTGCACGTTTTTCACTGCCCGCCTCCTCCGGTCGTACTCCCCCTTTTAGACTCAGTCGGTCTTCAGGACTGGACGTGATTGGTGAGGTCCCATTGCTGATTCCATCTTACCTCAGAATTGGCTGATTAAGAAAAGGAGGAGGGGGAGGGGGGAGATTTTTCTTTCCCACACAACAATCACCCAGGGCTTCAAAAGCGATTCCAGCACGAAGGGCGTTGGCCTGGTTCCACCGAAGCGTGCCGGGCACTAAGTCGCCCAGGAGGGTATCGGAGCTGGCGGCCTTTTCCGTTGGTCAGGGCCTCATCGTTACCTGGTTTCACAGGGCCAAGGAATTAAGTGTTCCCAAATGTTTGCCCACCCCCGGTCCATAGACTGAACGGAGGTGGCACAGGCCAGATGTGAGACGGACTCTTCACATGTACGTACAATGGGCTCCCCAGATTCGACGGGCAGAATCTCTCCCAGGCTGGGCCGCAGGGTGGGTCCCTCTTCCGTTGGCAGGGGGCTCAAGGCGTTCCTCACCCTGGTCTGATTGATGGAGACCAGACAGGGGGGATGACGTGCCCGGATTCTTACGGAGCAGCCCCTCCCAGGCCAGGCCAGGGCTGCACCCGGGGGGTGGGAGGGGTGGGGATGGTTTGTCCTACTGTTGCATCCTGTTCAGGTTGTGGTCTGAAAAGAAACCTTCGCTTGACCTCTCTGTCCGTCCTGTCCCACACATCATCTGGCAGACCAGGGAGCTCCTCTTCTTTCAACATTACCTATCAAAGCATAAATTATTTATCTGCCTTTGTTCACGTTAAAATAATATACACAATTACTGATGAAATTTAGAAAGTGTTTCGGACTGAGATTTTGTAAATGGTTATGATTGACAGCCAGCCAAAAGGTTTTCATCCTGGCCAGGGCTCCCTAGGCCAAGCCATGGATGGAGTCGTTGTGAGTCACTCTCAGAGTTTGTGTATCTTGAGGGAGGAGTTGTGGGGGGAGGGGGGAAGCATTTATAATCAATTAGTTTCTGGCTTTATATATAGCACAAACGCATCTTGCATTCTCTATGTGGAAAATATTTAGCAATTAAGCACCAGCAATCAAGAAAGAGCTCTGTGAAAGAACTGTAAATTTATTTTTGGGCTGTCTGTATATTTGTGCAAAAGGAAAGTGGGCCAAGTAGCTTTCTTCAAGTAGAAGATGGATTTATCTGTGATAAAATCCATTTGTTGGCTCAATCGCTTGCTGTTGAGTTTGTAAAATATTTAACTTCTTACTCTCTGGCAAAGAGAAAGTGAAGATTGGTGATTCTAGAACATGTGTCGGGCAGGACTATGAATAGGTCATTGGTCTGATTCCCTTCCTATGTACTTTTTCATGTCACAAAAGCGACACATCTCCAAGTACACCTACACCAGCTGCCTACCGTAACATGCAAAATTCCACAATGCAAGATGATATTTTTGCCCATCACATGCCAACCTCTGGAGGTGGGAATCTGGAGAAGATACTGCCAGATGTTCTCTATAAATCAACACACACACACACTTCCAAGAAGAGCTGAGAAAACTGATTTTGTCACAACTGGAACTGATTAATCGAGCCCTGTGAACCTGGATCAAGATTTTCAGATGTTTAGGAGATTCTGATGGGACATATAATATGGCATTGTTTTTCCTGTTAATATCTTTCACTTAATTTTTTGTCTGTTGGTTTGGATTCTTCTTTGCTCAGTTTATTAGCAGATCCCACAAGAGTCCATTGGCTCCCGTTGCATTTAAGAGTTCATGCCTGCACGAAGGGGAAGCCGCCATATTCCCTCCCTCCCTCACTATATGTGCTCATTGGCTTAATATCCAATGAATATCCAATAAAATCCAATAAATAAATATCCAGGCCAGAAGGAGATAAGCCGCCCCCTGGTCTGCGGAGAGGGGGGGCATACAAATCTAAATAATAATAATAATAATAATAATAATAATAATAATAATAATAATAATAATAATAATACAGTAATAATAATAATAATACAGTAGTAGTAATAATAATAATAATAATAATAATAATAATAATAATAATAATAATAATAATAAAAACACCCAAATGTACATTAACCTTTATTCCTCTGGGCCATCCTTGTAAAGCACATACATCCATGTGGTATTTATTCCTCTAAGCCAAACCAGGAGTGAGTTGGGATACCAGGTAAATTTGATAGATGAGAGAGGGAATTGGATGGATGAATGGGGAGGGAGGGATAGGTAGGATAGATAAAATATTGCTTCTGCTACATAATTATTGATCATCCCGTACTTGAGTCATAAGAAACTAGTTTCCGACGTCAGTTCTGCACAATCAAAAGAGCCACAGCCACTGGCCGTGTGGAACAAAGCAGGATTTTGCTGCAGAGCGACATGAGCTGGAAGGATGAAAGGAAAGAGGGGGTGAGGGCGGGGGGGGCAAGCACCATCAAGGATTCACGGGGGGGGGATTTGCCCTCGGAGGCACTGATAACAGGTGAGGAGGGGGCAGGGGTCTCTCCTTCATTAGCCAAAGTGCCCCTAGAGGGAAGGGCAGTTTGGTGCGTCCTTTTGCCTCCCTCATTAATCCGGCCAACGTTTTCGGCCGCAGTGGTGTAGAGCAGGATGTGTGTTGGGTTGTTGTTGTTTTTTCCTTTAACCTTGGTGAGTTTAAGGCCTCCAGACCCCCCACCCCCCCAATGATGCCAGTGGCAGTTAAACACCCCCCCCCTGAATCGCGAGAAAAGCCAATGCGCCGTGTATCGGCCGTTCACGAGGGAGGCGGCAGGGCTGTGTGTGACGGCTTATAAAAGATCCCCCCCCCCCCGGTTCTCTTGCAGATCCACTGGCCCAGCAGCTCCCAGCAGGCGGAGGAGTGCGCTGTCCAAGGACGATCCACGGTTGGTGTCCACCGCGATGAGAGGCCTCCTTTCGGTTTCTGCTGATTTTTTGTCCGCTGACGGGGGTGGCTTGTCCTGGGGGGTCTTGGAGGGGTCTCTGCAGGCCAGGCCAACATTGCCCCAGCAGTGGAGAAGCCTCGGCCCTGAGACTGACAGCTGTGCCTCAAAAGGGCTCCGGGCGGGCCTTGAGTGGCGCCTTTTTCTAAGCTTCGTAGGCCCAACACAAAACTTCATGAATCGCTCTTAAAAGAACCCCAGCCCACTTTCTACCTCTGTGTGTTTCTACCCCCCCTCCCTCCCCCCATAGGAGGAGTGTGCAAATCACATCTGTGCTTTACACCGATACAACCGAACGCACCTGCTGGCCTGTGGAACTGGAGCCTTTGATCCCGCCTGCGCCTTCGTCCGAGCCGGCCACCAGTCGGAGGTGAGGGAGAGGTTGAGGACGTGGGCCCCGGAGGGCGGGTCTCTCTCTCTCACACGCACACAGAGAGAGAGAGAGAGAGAGAGAGTTCACGCTACACAGAGCCCAGGAAGGGAGGCCGGGCGGGGGGGGCACCCGTCTCCCTGAGGGGGTGGGGAGCGTGCCAGGGATTCCCACTCAGGCTGGCAGAGCTGGGGGTTCGTGTCTGAGAAACAGAAGGACCTGCAGGGGGGAAGCCTTGGCCAGCTAACCAGGAAGTGTTGACCACGCTACGCTCTCGGTAGATTCTTGATCCACAAGTGTGGTTGCCAAGTTGTAAATCGCCGGACCGCAGTAGTGTAGGAATATGGCTCGTTTTCTGTCGTCCGATGCGTCGTTTAAGTTGCTTGCCTGGAGGAAGATGCGGAACTTGGACATGTGAGCCGTCCACGTGTCTTCGTCTGGGCTGAAGAAGGGCAAGGCATGAGGCATTGCTGGAGCCATCTCTGGAACGCGGAGGCTCGGACCCTCGTCGCCACTGTTGAATCAGAAGCTGGAGGCCGAGGAAGGTTAACAGCTCATGGTTGGCAAACAGGAACAGTAGAAGTGACCAGCTCGCAGGTAGGAAGTGACTGTGGGCTACCGGCTAAAGCCGCACCTTATATACCTTGCTAGCGCAGGGGAAAGCGGTGAGTTCCTCTTTTTTAAAACTTTGCGCCAAGGTTTCCCCTGGCTGCGTCTAAGCCAATCAGCGGTTACCTTTATGTAAAGTACAAACGTAACAGCCTCCCTCAGGGGAAACAGGGCTGCCTCCTTTGTAGGCTGAAACTCTAGCCTCTCCCCATAGGGGCCTTTCCTCCAGAGAGGAAAGGAGAAGATGGAGAGACCAAGAGAG
Organism: Erythrolamprus reginae; assembly: GCF_031021105.1. Classification (NCBI taxonomy): domain Eukaryota; kingdom Metazoa; phylum Chordata; class Lepidosauria; order Squamata; family Dipsadidae; genus Erythrolamprus; species Erythrolamprus reginae. Next base: position 198,025 of record NC_091955.1, on the reverse strand, counting down.
AAAGAGAGACCAAGAGAGAGAGAGAGACCAAGAGAGAGAGACCAAGAGAGAGAGAGACAGACAGAGTGAGAGAGAGTAAGAGACAGACAGAGAGACCGAGAGAGAGAGAGACAGACAGAGAGAGAGACAGAGAGAGAGAGTGAGAGACAGAGAGACCAAGAGAGAGAGTGAGAGACAGAGAGAGAGAGTGAGAGATAGTAAGAGACAGACAGAGAGACTGAGAGAGACAGACAGACAGAGACAGGCAGAGAGAGAGACAGACAGACAGACAGAGAGAGAGACCAAGAGAGAGAGAGAGACCAAGTGAGTGAGAGACAGAGAGAGAGAGTGAGAGAGAGTAAGAGACAGACAGAGAGACCGAGAGAGAGAGACAGACAGACAGACAGAGACAGGCAGAGAGAGAGAGACAGACAGACAGACAGAGAGAGAGACCAAGAGAGAGAGAGAGACCAAGAGAGAGAGTGAGAGACAGAGAGAGACCAAGAGAGAGAGAGAGAGAGAGAGTAAGAGACAGACAGAGAGACCGAGAGAGAGTGAGAGAGAGTGAGAGACAGACAGACAGACAGAGAGAGACAGGCAGAGAGAGAGAGAGAGTGAGAGACCGAGAGACCAAGAGAGAGAGTGAGAGACCGAGAGAGAGAGTGAGAGAGAGTAAGAGACAGACAGACGGAGACAGGCAGAGAGAGAGTGAGAGACCGAGAGACCAAGAGAGTGGAAGACAGAGAGAGAGAGTGAGAGAGAGTAAGAGACAGACAGACAGAGAGAGACAGGCAGAGAGAGAGAGTGAGAGACAGAGAGACCAAGAGAGTGAGAGACAGAGAGAGAGAGTGAGAGAGAGTAAGAGACAGACAGACAGACAGAGACAGGCAGAGAGAGAGACAGAGAGAGACCAAGAGAGAGAGAGTGAGAGAGAGTAAGAGACAGACAGAGAGACCGAGAGAGAGAGAGAGACAGGCAGAGAGACAGAGAGAGACCAAGAGAGAGAGAGAGAGTGAGAGAGAGTAAGAGAGAGTAAGAGACAGACAGACAGACAGAGACAGGCAGAGAGAGAGAGAGAGACAGAGAGAGAGAGTGAGAGACAGACAGACAGAGAGACAGAGACAGGCAGAGAGAGAGAGAGAGTGAGAGACCGAGAGAGAGAGAGAGACAGACAGAGGGGAGGGGTCTACCTTGGAAGGAAGCCGCAGAGAGAATTAGACAGGGGCCTTCTCCAACTCACCTGATGAGCAGCCAGAGGGAAGAAATCTGAGACCGACTCCCCCTCCCCCCAGGGTGCAGGATGGGGAACAAGGCTGACTAGAGTTATACGGGGGAGGGGGGCAGTGGGGGGGGGGGCACCTCCAGTGGAGTGTGGGGAAAGCCTTTCCCAAGGGAAAGCAGAGCTGCTGGAGAAGGGGAGCCGAGAGATGATTTAGGGAGGGGGCTGCAGACGCCGGTTGGACCCGCACTCTGAGCTTCTCTTCCCAGCTTTAGGCTTCTCCTGTTTCCATTGAAAACCAGCCAGGCCACGGCCGTGATCCAAGCCAGGGGGCAGTTTGGGCTTGTGAGGGTTCAGTTCCTCGTTTGTTTCCTTCCTTCGTTTCTTTTCCGTTTGCGCAGCAGCCCAGACGAGACCCCCAACTGTTGCTCCTCTGCTACAAAGACCCTTGTAGACACCCAGGCAATGCCCCTGATTGACAGCCGTCTTCCTTTGCTGTTGTTAATTCATATGCCGTCGTAGGTCATAAATTAAGATGAAAACCAGAACACGTGCTGCAAGGCGGATTGAATCCTGTCATTGAAAAGGAAGCATAACGCTCGTCATCAAGCACCGTTTGTCCAAACCTATTAACAGTTATGCAGAGAGAATCTTAATGGCACAAAATGTTTTTTCCAGAGATTCTGATATTCCTTTAATTACAAAACTGTGAAATCTATGAGTGGAGTCGATTCCCCCAATTGCTAACACCCAGAAAAATCAGCCCGCCCTGCTCGATAGAGGTGTAAAGGGCAACCCTGTGTGCTTGTCCTGGTGCTCAGATAGACAGCTGTCACTTAGGAGAGACGTTCCGTGATTTCCCCTCCAATGGGGCCTCGGAAGAGGAGGGGCATCCCATCCCTTGCGAAGGTCCTTCGTGAAGACGCTGGGAGCCCCTGACCACATATTAATGAGGACTGGAAGTTTGAAATCTCTTCTTCTGTAAATTGATACAATGACTTATCAATTTATACATGGGGAGCATAAATTCTAAACTGAGATGGATTAGCAAGTAAACAGTCAATGTAGGAACCAGCCACGCATGTTTGGTCATAAAACTGGAATTGTGTGTCCAATAACTCAGAAAGTCCTAACTGGTAGGTTTTTTGGTTGGCTTCTTGGCCAGAGAGCGACAGACTTAGGCATGAATTCACCCTGACTTTGGGCAAATACCTCCAGGGAACAAGTGGGTCACACTTTATAGCGAGGGGGGGAGAAGCAGGGAGGGGGCTTGGGGGGAGATGGCTGGCTGTTGTTTGATCAGCAAAGCCAGATGTTCCCTTGCACTGGACGGCAGCAGGCATGAGGTCATTGGGAAACGGATCCAGGAGAAATAGTTGCACAGGGCTGCGTTTGTTTGGACTGCGAGATGACACAACTCGAATAGCAGAGATAAACATTTGCACAGTCCTCGGTGGGATCTTGGTGTGGGTGGGTCACGTTGCCGAGAAGCCCCCCAGGAAAGCCAGCGCAGCCCATGGGGAAAGGACTCAGAAACCCGCCTGATCCACTTTCCGCCTTGTCTGAACGGCAGCGTCTGAACTAAGGCCGACCGGGCAGGTGACTCGGCTGCGCAGCTCCGGACGTCTGGCGGGGATTCTTCGGGTAGTTCACTCACTTGGATCGCAAGCTGACCGTTCGTTCCAAAACCCTTCTGACCGTGTGTGCGTGTGTGTGTGTGTCTGGTTTTCCTTCTGCTGACAAACACAAAATGCGAAATGTCCGCACTGGACCCCCCCTGGCGGTGGTGCATCAGCTCCGTAAGAGGCTAGTCCCTAATAGCTGAGAGGTCATTTCCTTACAGTGATTTCATTCATACAGATCTTTGCAGGTTTTTTTTTTAATCCTTATTCTTTTTTGTATAAATGCAGATATTCATATAATCTGTTCCTTTCAAATCCCCCAAATTTCCCTCTGACCTTTCCAGCGTCTAAAGTTTGCACAGCAGCCCAGTGGTGGTTCTCCAACAGGGTCCAACCGGTCTCGGACGGGTCAGTTTCGTTGCACATGATTATGTTTCCCTTGGCTAATGAATGTCTACAATTTCCTATTCTTTTTATCAGACAGGGAGCGTCTCCCCCCCCCTGGGCTTTTTATGTTTCTTCACTAACAACTTGAGAGTTGGTGTTTGGTGCAAAGTTCAACGTGTGTTTTACTTATATAAACTATATGCAATTATTGTCAACTATGAAGTCTACATTTTGGGGAACAAATGAAAATAAAAGAGTCTTAATTTTGTTTCTCCTTCAGGTTGAATCATCTTAGATCAGCTTGACAAATGTCCCTCTTTCGAATTTGGCCTGGGGGGCTTCACTCTGGGGTTGGGCTGGGAACTGCCAGGAAGCTGGAATAAGTTTGGGGGGGTTTTGGGGGGGGGGAGGCTGCACTTGAACATGAAGTCTTGAGCGTCGCAGACTCCACACACACCCCTTAAAAAAGACCTCCCCCCAAAGCTCTCCCGTCCTCCCTTCATCCAAAGGTCCCTGTGCAAAGAGTCCCCCTCATGTGGTCACTCGTGTGGCCCCCTCATTCCACGTGGGGCTGTCACATACCTGGAGAATGGTGTGGTTATTATGGGCCCAGAGGAGGGGCTCCCAAATGTCTCCTCCCCACCCCCACTGAAAAGCAAAGCAAGGGAGACTTTGAGGGGGGGGGCTTGTTTCCTGTGGCTGGTGAGGGGAGGCCGCCTGGGGATGCTGAGGGCATCCAAACGGATCAGGCGCCCCAGCCATGCCTCCCCCCCCCCCCCCGGACGCTTCCTTTCCACCCGGGGAGGGGAAGGAAGCGGGAGCCCTTCCACTATTGGGGGGGGGGGGTTCTCGAGGGGATTCCCTCCTTCACTGCAGAGGGACAGTGTTGCCCTAACTGTAAATAGAAGCACTCTGGTTGGGGGGGTGATGAGGATAAACCAGATCTCCCTCTTTTTATTTTTTTAAAAAATGTAACTGAGAAATGCGACCTCCAGTCAAGTGGTGCCATGTTTATGAGAAACCCCCCCCCCCCCATGCAAAAGCTTTGTGGGGTAAACAGAAGGTTGCAGCAAACGCCTCCCTGGACACACACACACCCTTGCGGATCTATTGTGTAGCGCAGGGCGGTTCCCCTCCTCTGCAAAGACCACCTGGCAGTCACTTTCCTGGACCGAGGGCCCCTCGCTTGGACTCTGTGCCTGTAAGTCCCCACTCCCCTGGGGCCTCTGGGGCTGGTGGCTCTCCCGCTCTGAGGTCCTCGCTCCAGGACCCCCCCCTCCCTGGAAGCGGGATATGCCGGCCTGTCGCTCCCCTGTTCCAAGAGGAGGCCGGGGAGGGGGAAAAAGAAAGACCAAGCCATTTAAACGAGGGGGGGCACTTCTTCAAACTCCCAGGGGGAGAATCTCTGTGGGTGGGAGACCGCCTGGCCAGCACTGCAGCCCCGGGGGCTCGGAGGTCAGCAAGGAAGGTCTGCAGGGCGAAACCCAAAATGCCTGCAGCTGAATGGAATATTTTATACTCTCATGATACTCATAATACCGAAGGGTGATTTAAAAGTATTGGCAGTCTATGGAAATATTTCAATGTTAAAACTTACTAAAATAGTCCCGGTGACAGTAAAGCTTCAGGGAGGAAAATTTGTCTCTTTAAATCATTTTTATGATTTCTTGATTTTGCAAATGACTTGATCAGGAAATACAAATTGTCCTAAATTTGCACTAATTCTTCTAATATTATGTTCAGATTATTTTGTTAAATAGCAAAATAGCTGTTACTGTATGCGTAGAGTAGTCCTTGTTTTACCAAGGTTGTGCGTACAGAAATGTTTTTCCTGAGATTAGTTGTGAATAATTACTCAGCCACACACAGCTACTCTAACTAACCTGAGTTAAAGTTTACTCTGAGAAACAGCGTCTTCCAATATGCTCATACCCGTTATAGTCAGCATAACAATCCAAATGTCTTTCTTACCCGTTGTCTTTGTCATAACCAGTAAACAAGGATATCAATCCTACAAACACATTTAAGCTATAGTACATAACTACAACACGTAGAGTGCAGAGAAACTGCAGAGCAAACCTAACAGTGAGAGCACTAACTTTGAGTAGCAAAGACAAAAGAGAAACAGAGACTCCAGAGAGATAAGCTATGATCTCTAGCTCCCTCTTGTGGCAGTATGCAATACCTGCAGCCAATCAGACATAGCTCACTTAAAGCTATATTATATTTACACACACATGGTTGATTTATATATTGCCAACCCAACCGTTATGGACAGGGTCCTAACAATAGCCACACCAAGAAACAAACACAACTTTAAAAACCATGAAGGACCTGACAGTTATTCCTTATTAACTTATTCCTCTTAACTTAGAGGTACCATAAATTGAGAGAGACAGAGTCTCAACACGACTAATGGCACCAGGCATTAGGTATTATCCTGCCGAGGGTCAGTTTTCCTTCCATGTTTTCTCCTAAATGGTCAAGAATGGCTAAATCACAGCATGCAACAGATCTGGACTGCAAAAATCCAGCTGGTCAGCAGGTGGCAAAGAAACTCAGCAAACTCTCGCCCTTTTGCTGCCCCCTTGCAGCCACGTGGCATTTTGCAGTTCAGATCTGGGATCCCTGACATTGAGAGGACTCTACTGTATGGACATCAACACACATAAATCACCCGCTTAGTGTTGGCAGGGGGGAGGGAGGGGGAAGCCAGCCCAGGGTGGATTGTATCAAAGCCACCCTCACCCTCTCCTGGAAGGCCCGTGTGGAAACTCTCCAGAAAGAGAAAAACTCTTGACGTTTTGCAGAAGGCTTCCCTGATGTACATCTGCAAAGAGTTATGAAGTAGACGCTCTCTTGTTGAATTTGGGGGGGGGGTCTTCCCAAGAAACATCTCACAGTTTTAGAGAAATGTAAATTTGTGGCCCACCTTAACTTCGAAGGGTTCCTTGAAAACGAAAGCCCTGTGATTCAATTAGCAGTTGCAGCTGTGCAAACACACTGTAGATAACAAAAGATGGCAAAACCGCTGGTGGTTTGTCTCTCAGGCCTAAACCAACGCAACAAGTATTCCACACACAGCAGGCGGCTTAAATTGTACAACGGGTGAGAGTGTCATTGAATAGGAACGAAACGTGAAGGCAGAGCAAACTCTTCTCTCTAGGAAAACCACTGAATCAACACAGGCTTTGGGCTTTGTTAAGTGAAACTACCACTATATTAGGGGGAAAATAATCTCTGCTCCAGAGCACCGTGTTTTTTAAGAGTATAAGATGCACATTTTTACACCCACCCACCCCCCAAAAAGAGGGTGAGAACTTGGGTGTGTCTTAAACACCAAATGTAGCCCCAGCCGCCCCCACCCTTTGGCCTCTGCCTCCCAGCAACTTCCCTCCCTGCAGCCAAGGGGACAGAGTCTGTTAGGGCAAGCAACCGATTAGCAGCTTCCTGACCCTCAGCTGACCGAGGCGGCAGGCGAGCCCTGTGCCAAAATGAAAGTGAAACTAAAGTGCAGTTTTAGCTGCAGGGAGGCAAATTGGGAGAGAGATGCAGAGGCAGAATTTTATCTTCTTGTACTAATCAGTTGCTGGCTCTGGACGCAAGGTAAACATTAAATGTATTAAATCAATGTATCAATAGAATGTTCAAATGATTAGACTTATTGTTCTAACAAGATGAGGAAGCTTTTTAGAATAAATGCTTGGTTTGAAAAGGCCCAGGGCTATTGCATCTTCTTTTAAGTAGCAGCAGATGATGTTTACTTCCAGAAAGTACATGAAATGCAACAGTGTCCTGTTGAGTATTAAGTTAAGGCAGCCGTGCTAAACCCGGACTTAGCCTCCTCCTCTCCTTGGTTAGTTTCCACCCATTGCTTCTCGTCTCTTCTGGCGCTCTGGAGAATGCGTTGCCCCTCCTCCTCTCCGTGGCAGCCCTTCAAATCCTGGGATGCTGGTTATGGTCATGCCCACCCCCTGAAGCCCCCCTCCTGATGATACATCCGGCTGACCCTGGCGGCATGTTTCGCTTCTTTGCTCGAAAGGGCCCCTTCATTCTCAAGAGACCAAACCCGCTTCAGAGAGAGTCCCGTCTTTTGGGTCTCTTGTGGGGGGCAATGATGAGAACTTCAGCCTGGCGGGTGGGGGGTTCGCAGTCCAGGAGGCCGCCCCGTTTGTGAGGGGAGCGGAGGAGGCTCCGGCGGTCGCGTGGCTCCCTTTCCAGTGGGAAGAGACGGACTCCGCACGGGGGGCCAACGGGCGGCTTCTCTTAGCCGAGCTGGGCTGCACTTGCAGTTGCCGACCGGAGGGGACGTCCCTGGTTGACTTTTGCTGATTCAAGGACGCGGTTTGGATCGTTTGGGGGTTTCTTGGAGACGCACCATCTTGTTAAGTGCTTGACAAATAACACAACATAAAATAAAGTAAATAATCGATCCTTGGTCGTAGCCTGTGCAGTTTGCAGATAGTTCAGTTTAATATTTACACGAACGTAATATAAATATTATATGACATTTCAATTATATACTCAAACTTTGGAAATTACCATGAGGTGAAGCCCTGTGGATTTATCGATCGTTTGCAAAGGAATGTCTTTGTCTCTCAGTCACTAAATCTGTCGTTTGCAATAAATCATGGCTTGCAAGAGAGAGTCCTCCCGTCCCTCCACCCCGGATTTACAATCCTGGACTAATGGTGTGTCTTCACTTCCTCCTTTGGGGCAGAAAAGCGCGAGCGATCTTATTCAGTCCACGGTTGATACCGTATTTAAAGGTTGATACCTTTCACATTTCTTTCTTTCTTTCCCTTTTTTTTCTTTCTCCCTTTCTCTGATTTCTCCCCCTTATCTAGAAAGTGAGCAAAGGAGACAACATTATGTGCTTTAACTACGAAATGTTTTTTTTAATTTTTATAGAATTATTACTTAATAAACTGGTCTTTCTGATTTTCTTTTTCTGCATGGGTGGAAATGATTTAAATCTCTTGCTTAAAATATCTGGGTGACGCATTTCGGAACATGCGCAGTGGAGGGTGGGGCCCTGGACACCAGAGAGCCTGGTTGTATTGTGCTGAATAGACACAACTATTGTGGCCTTTGTCCTTTTTCATCTGCAAGTGTCTCTCCTAACACTCTCTGTACTTTTTTTAAAGGGTCACCTCTTCCACCTGGAAGGCCACCGCTTAGAGAAAGGAAGGGGGAGATGTCCATACGCACCAACTTCTTCCTTCATGTCCACTTTATATGGTAATGACGTAAGCACTCCTTTCCCTCTCCGCGCCAACTCCCCGTTCCATCCGCAGCGCATCGGTTCTCCTCTCCTTCACGGAGGTCGGGCTCTGCTGCATTGACCCCTGGGAGTCTCGGGGCGGCTCGGACGTCTGTCTTGCCAGCGGCGTCACTGGGGAAGTGTCAGGGGTTCTCCGGGCTTTTGGCTGCCCTGACTGACCGTGTCATTGTGATCCACCGTTGTTACCTGTCACGTAGTCTGTCCTCCGCGCAGGAGGAATCCCCGGTGTGCCCTCTCCTGCTGCCCGGAGCCTTCAGAAGTGGAGGCCGCAGATCGAAACATGTTTCTCCCTTTTATGGGAACTCGCGCAGAACTCATCCACCGATCCATTTAGCAGACTCGCACCGTAGTGTGGAAATGCTGACGTGGTATCCGGTCTTTATTAACGTTGTTTGGCGCAAAGGCGCCTTTGGAGCCACGTGAGTCAGGCCAGGACTATCAGGGCAGGCAGGGCAGCCATCGGCCCTCCGTGGCTGGCCCAGGCACCTGAATCTAAGGCCAGCTCGGGAAGAAGAAACATGGCGCCGTGTGGGAGGGGCCACGGCTGGGGCCCGGTGGCCCCTTGTCTGCAGAAGATGGGAGGGGGGCCTTCAGCTAAAGGCCCTGCATGTGCTTTCTGATACGAAGCTCAAGAGGGCCGCTCTCTTAGGCTGCTCACCTGATTCCAGTGCCAACAATTTGGAGCCGATGGATTTTGTTTTCTGACCCAGAGAAGAAAGAGGGGAGGGGAAACGTCTCCTGGCAGAGGTCCCTACGAGTGGCTTCCCTTCTTCCCTCCTAGCTGAGTGCTGGGGAAAGTGAGCCCAGGAGGTCAACCGAAAGAAGGAGAAAAGGGGGGCGCTTCTGTCTAATGTCCCCCCTCCGTCCGTCCGTCCGTGCAGAGCCCTGGACCCATTCGGAGACCCCTGTGGCCCTCACAGCCCCCCTGGAGCTCCTCCCAGCTTCTCCTGGGGCTTCACAACCTCTTCCAAACCGTGGCCGTTGGAAAGAGCTCCAGACAGGGTTTGGAATTGAGTTCAAAGTACTCAAAAGCCCCGTGCCTCACTTTGGCAATTCAAAGTACGCGACGTGTATTTAACCTTTTTCTAAGAACCCCCGTGTTTCAGAGTAACTTTCACTGAAATGTCTGCGTTACAGCAGGAAAAAATGCCGTAGTGTAGTCTTTTGTGGGTTTGTGTGCATTAAATTAAAATATTGGGCAAACTCCAATCAAACTTAAGCTTTTCTAAAATGAAATTATCTTATTGGATGAAGTTAAAGCAAAACTTTTCCTCAGTGGCAGAGGAGACTTCAACCGAGTTCCCTCCCTACAACTTTTACTTGGTTTGGTTGCTCATTTAACATTTTCTGGTGAATTAGCTTCAGTTTGCGCAGAGATTATTTGATACTAAGGAAAAACAGTAAGGGACAATTCTACTTTTGAATGAATAAATTCTGAATGACAGTCAGAAAACGGAATAAGCTTCCAACCATGGCTAATGCTACAATGAAAATGTTAAATGATTGGGCATATTCCATAGAGAATTTGAGGACTCAGAGCCTAAAACAAATGAATTCTCCAGTCTGCTTTCAATAAAACCGCTTCCCGCTTTGCAGTGGAGCTGAGTGGCCAGTTAACAAAGGCCACACGGACTCTTGGAAGGGAGGGAGGGAGAGAGGAAGGAAGGAAGGAATGGTGGAAGGAAGGAAGGAATGGTGGAAGGAAGGAAGGCTGTTTTCCTTTGGGCCTGGGGCTTTTGACGGACGGTGCCGAGCCCAGGAGGTTCCAGCTGCTGAGATGGACCCCCTGCACCTGTTCCTCCTCTCGGGGGGGGGGGGAGCTCCCACGGCAGGTGTGGATGTGTGGGGAGGGGGCAAGTGCGTGTTCTGGGGAGGGAGGAGCAGAGAATGGCAGGAGCAGACGGTCCGAGCAGGTCGCCAAAGACTTGAACCCCGATGCCCAGCTGAGCCAGGGGAAGCAGCCCCCGTGCAGGGAGGGGCTGGGGGCAGAAGGCCCACTCCAGAATTTAGAACAGAACATCATGGAACTCTATTTATTGGCCGAGTGTGATGGGACACGCAAGGGATTTGTCTTTGGTGCAGATGCTCTCAGTGGACATAAAAGAAAAAGAGACATTGGTCAAGAATCATGAGGGACAAACACTTAACGGTTGTCATAGGGGTCAACTAAGCAGTCCAATCATAATTAGGAACCAGTCAGAATAAATGGTAAGGATGCAAGCCACACAGGTGTACAGTCACAAGTGGGAGGGGGTGGGGGATGGGAAGGATGAGGAGATTGATAGTAGTGCAGACAGAGTGAAGAGTCTGAGGGTGATGAGGGAATTATTTGTTTAGCAGAGTGAGGGCGTTCGGGGGGAAACTGTCCTTGTGTCTCGTTGTCTTGGTGTGCAGGGCTCTGTAGTGACGTTTTGAGGGTGGGAGTTGAAACACTTTGTGTCCAGGATGCGAGGGGGGGTGGGGAGGTCAGTCAATATTTTCACGGCCCTCTTTTTGACTCCTGCTGTGTGGAGGCCCTCAAGTGGAAAGCAGGTTGGCAGCCGTTGTTTTTTCTGCAGTTCTAGCCACGAGGGCCAAGGGGCCACACCAAGGGGGGAGAGAAGGCCCTTCTGTCTTTTCCCAGGGAGGGGCTGTATGGATTGATAGTCCGTCTAGTGCCAGGCAGTGTGGCCCATCACTCGGATGTCATTCAATCAGCGACTGATAAAGAACCGGGGGCCTCCAAGCCTTCGAGTCAGCCAGTCCCCGTCCCCCCACCCCCTCACCCCCACCCCCAATTGAAAGGCTGGAAGCCGGTAGCAAAGACCCACAGAGGTTGGGAAGAGAGGTTTCCCTTTTTCAAAGGTTGCTGAATTAATCGGAGGCTGTTACCGCTGCGTTGAAGGAAGGTCCGGTCCTGTACGTGGGCTGATATTTCAGTATTCTAGGAATCGCTCCGTCGGGCGATTCTGGCTGAGCCCAAACGTTTCTCTGTGAAAGCAGATTTACAGCCACGTCAACCCAACACTGTTAATCCTGGTCCTCTGAAACTGCTGCCGCTGGATAAATGCTGAGCCTGGCTTGCAAGGAGAAGATGATTGCCAGTAAAAACGGGTTTGGAACAGAGTTGCATCTCTTCCAAAGGGCTGATTTCTCAGTCCATCATTTTAACACCCCAGGTGAAGAACCATGCAAATTCTCCACCACATTTGCCAAGTTAATTCCATGCTTGAAATGGGCTCTGGGTTACACTTTGATTAGGGAGCTGTTTGTGGAAACGGCTGCAGTTACTGAACACTTTCAAGAGGGGTTTCGTTTGTTATCCTTGGGTTCCCCCCCCCCGCCCGGAAAACGGAACGCAGCCTCCTCCTCCTCCTCCTGCACCAGAGAAGCCCAAGGGAAGCCGATCGGGGAGGGGGGGCTTTGAAGACGCGGTTGCAGGGGGGCCTTGGAGGGGGTCCCAGCAGGGCCCACAGGGAAGAGGTGGCACCACCAGGGAGGAAGGGCAGGAACGCCCGCTCAGACGGAAGGAGCCCCGAACGATAGAACCGTGGGCGGGGGGGAGATCAGAGCTGGGCCCTAGTGTGCAGATAACATTAGCTGTGGAGACATTTTTTATTTGACAAACACACCCGCCCCACCCACGCAAAGGCAAGTCTGGGCAGCCCCCCACTGTGGAGAAGGTAGAAAGGAGACGAAACGCTCCCACCGGAGGCTGAGGTCACGTCAAGCCCTTTCTGGCTCTGCTGCAGAAGCCCCGGAAAGACCTGCCAAATGCTTCCCTGAGTCCCAGAGAGAGAGAAGCCCCAGCCTCCTGTGGGAACCTCAACGCTGCTCCTCCCCCTCCTCCTCTCGCGTGGGGCTGTTCCCAAATACCACAAAGAGCTGCGACTGCTGGCTAAAAAGTCTGGGTCCTAAGGCTAAACACACACAATCACACACACACAGAGAGAGACAGGGTTTCTGTAGATCTATTTATTTTATTGGATTTATAAGCCGCCTCCCAAGTCCTGACGGACTCTGCCAAAATTTTATTTTGTATGCTAATATTTTCCTTAGCTTCAGGACCCCATGAGTTTGAAATCAATATTTATTCAGTCTTAAGCAAAACCTAAGGAATCATAACACTTCTCTTGCTGGAAATAAATTTCAGAATCCACTTAGTAGAAAGTTACATTAGTCAAGTCGTTATTTAAAATCATAGCATAGAATTGTTTTCAAATTGATGTAAACCAAAATTAAACCCATCCTTCTTGGCAAGTAAAAAATGTAAATCCTTGAGAAAATACACTAATAATCAAGATAATAGTATTACTCGGGTTAATGGTGGGATATAAACGAGAAGAAAATAAACCTATTGCCCGGAGGGGACTGTTCTTCCTTCTGTCCACGATTTTGTGCCTTGGCTGCCACCTGGTGGTAAATAGATGCAAGATGTTTTGACTCCACTGATGTCTATATTTCAAGAAACATATCAGTGATGTATAATCCTCCTAATTGCCCTTAATTTGCATGAGGAAAATACAGAGCCTAAATATTAGGTTACTGAATCTGTGCCTTATTGTATAATATCCCACTGTGACATAGTTGCTATGCAGTGTTTATATCAAGACTAAACAGCCTTCTCTACACCTGTAGAATTACAGGATTGACCTCTGTGTCCTGCGTTAAGGGAACCTGGAAAGAGAGACGGACCCCTTTCTGGTAGCAACAGTCGTTGTTGTCCGGAGAGGTTGGGCCGTTCGGGTGCACAACTGAAGTGCTAGAAGCCCAGAGGTCGTTTGTGGTCTCGCTGTCGTTTGTGTTGCGGAGGTGTGGGTCTGCACCTGATCAGGCCCCTGTGGGCTCCCCAGCCCTCTTCCCACCCTGCCTGGCCTGGACTCTCCGCTTGTTGCCCAGACCGGGGATGGGAGAAAGGGGGGGGCTCGTTGGTCACACATTTTGGCCAGCATGACACAAAGGACCTCACAATCACAGCCTGGCACCCGGGGGACTTTCAACTCTTCCCTGCAAGCCACAAACACCCATGCACCCTCGGTGGGGGGGAGGGGGGATCTGCTGGGCTCCTGCGGTCACTCGGACGGAGGCTTTGCCTAACTCTCCCCCGCCTTTGTCCTTCTTTGGCCTTCAGGAGGGGAGCTCTTCACGGGGCTGTACAGTGACTACTGGGGCAGAGACGCAGCCCTCTTCCGCCTGATGGGCCGCCTGCCTCACCTCCGGACCGAGCCCGATGACGAGCGGCTGCTGAAAGGTACGAGGGGCCCCGAGCCGGGAGAACCAGGGCGATTCTGCCAGCCAGAAGCGTCAGAAGCGCTTGTGTCCCTGGAGCCCGGAGTAATGACAATGGTGGTTTCCTGCCCAAAATGAGCCACTCTGACGTTCTTCCAATCTTGTTGCGTGCAGTTCTGCTGACCTTCCCGTGTCTCCCTGTCTCTTTAAGAACCCAGGTTTGTTAGTTCCCACGTGATTCCTGACAATGAAGACCAGGAAGACAACAAGGTTTACTTCTTCTTCACCGAGAAAGCGCTGGAGGCAGAAGCCGGGGCCCACGCGCTCTACGCCAGAGTGGGCCGGGTCTGTGCGGTGAGGGGCACCTTCCTTTCCCTCCCTCCCTCCCTCCCTTCCTTCCTTTTCCTTCGGTGCATTCCGTCCCCCTTTTCCGAAATGGTCTCCCCTCCACTATGTTGGGCCTCTTAGTCCTAGAACCGGCGAGTGTCCGTCCCAGAAGGTTTGATGCTGAGAGCCCTGAGAGGCAGGAACACACACACACGAGCCACGCTTGAATTGTGGGCCCAGCTCCAAGTGGCTCTGCCCCACTCAGGCTCAGAGAGAGGGGGGGCATCCGGGGAGGCATGGGGGGGGAGCCCAAAAGGGGGCCCAGGCATAAAGTGAATGGGAAGAAAAGAGCCGTGGCCCCTTAGACTTATGTACAACTGGTGCGCAACCTCTGTACATGCATCCTGCTTCTCCACCCCCCCCCCCAAATAAGACACCCCCCTCCCAATAATAAGGCCAGTTGGGCTTTGGGGTGCAGTAAGGCCAAGCGCTCCTTTCGGGTGCAAAAAAGGAAAAACAGAATGCAGCTTGATTGATTAGACTTATATGCCCCCCTTTCCGTGGACTCGGGGCGGCTTATAACATTTTGATAAAAAGATATAATATATAAACCACTTCTAAGCCAATTCATAGAATAGTTAATTTAAAAACCATCTTAAAAACTAAACATATAAAGCCAAGCGGTCCCATCACGCCCACTCCCTGGGCAGAGCCTGGGGTCTGACAGCATAAGTGCGTTTTCCGGTTCTTACGGAAGGTGAGGAGGGTGGGGCCAGTGGGGATCTCTGGGGGAGCGGATTCCAGAGGGCCGGGGCCCCCACAGAGAAGGCTCTGGGTTATGGGTTGTGGTCTCTCCGTGCTGTGCGCTGAGGAGGGAGGTGTTGTGTTGTGGAAGCCGTGTTGTGCAAAGGCAGCCTGGCCGGGCGGTGGGAGAGCCCCAACCAAGACCCTCCTCCTCTTCCTCTTCCTCCTCAGAACGACATGGGAGGGCAGAGGATGCTGGTCAACAAGTGGACCACGCTCCTGAAGGCCAGGCTGGCCTGCTCGGTCCCAGGGCTGAATGGCATCGAGACGCATTTTGACGGGTTGGGTGAGTGACGTGGGGGCTCAGAGTGGGAAGGGCAGAGGGGAAGCCCCCCCCCCGCAGGGGCTGCAGATCAATTCGTTTGTTTTATTTGACTTCTGTGCCGCCCAACCTTGAAGGGCTCCCCCCCCCCGAAGATGGAGGGTGGGTGCTTGGGATTGAAATAATCCCCCCCCCCCGGCCCTTTAATGTCCTGTAAATAGGCAACACAATTTCACCTGCAGCATGGGGGGGGGGCAAGTTTCACACGTTGGATAATAATGTCCCCGTCCCTGTCGCCCCCCCCCCCCTTGGTTTTGGCCGAGCGTTGTGTGGGGAGGGGGCCAGTGGGGCTGTTCCCACAAACGTCCGGTGGAACTAAACCCCAGTTTAGAGCTCTGAACTTTTTCTTCCAGTTCAGCATCACAGGGGGGGGGGGGTTGCAGGGGGGGGGGGCTGGGTTCATTAACTACTCACAGCCGTCATAAATCTCCTTGCAGCTCCAACAGAACCGGGGGCTGACACGGCACCAGGCCCAAATCATCTCCCTTGTATAAAGGAACCGTCTGTGTCATTTGTTTTTAAAAACACCTTAATTCTGGTGGGAGTAAAACTGCCCCCCCCCCCGTGTTTCCCCTCGTGCAGAGGACGTGTTTCTGCTCCAGACTCGGGACAACAAAAACCCGGTGATATTTGGGCTCTTTAACACTACCAGGTAGGCAGGTGTGATGTGGGGGGGGGTGTCGGGTGTGGGTGTGTCACGGAGACCCTGGTGTTCAGGCCACGAGTCCCCCCCCTTTCCCCCCCCCCTCTATGCCCTGTTAGAGACACCAAGGGGGCAGGGAGGTGATAGCAGGAAGAATGAGCCACGGAAGGGTGGACGTTGGGCGAAATAGCTCCCAGTCTGTGGGCAGCGTCTCGTCCCCTGGAGGTGGGGCCCCGGAGGGTCCAGGCGGGACTTTCTCTGCAGGGGATCCGAGATCCCAGCCAGGCCTTTCGTGTCAGAAGAAGAGGAAGGGGTGGATGTAGGCGCAGGCGTGGGGCGGGATGCCCCTGTTGGCCCCCGCCTCTCTCCTCCCCAGAGGAAAGCCCCCAGGCCATGATGGACTCTTCCTTCGAAACTCTCTGGAACTGTTTGCGTGGGAGCCCAACACTGTGGCCGGAGGATTGGATGGCGGCTGCCTGAAGAAGCCATCCGGGACTGGGAAACACCCCCCACACCCCCGTTGTGCTTGCTCACGGCTCCTGGCCCCCCTCCGTTCCCACCATGGAGGCCCCCTGGACACCACGGGAGGGGGCTCCCGCTCTCTCCCTTCCCAGGAGGCCTGGGCAAGAGCAAACACCACCACCCTGGGGTTGGGGGGGGGGTGAAGACAGGGGAGAAGGCCATGGTGCAAGGACCGGCCCTTCCATGAGGGGCACAAGGAGACTCGATCGAGGGGGGAGGGACACGGAGAAAGGGAGAGAGATGTGCAGGGGGGGAATGAATCCCCCTCCCCACAAAGTGGCAACCGCAGGCTTCCCGTGAAGAAGAACCTTTTTGGGGAATCGTGACCTTCCGCCCTTCCTGCCTTGCAGCAACATCTTCCAGGGTTACGCGGTCTGCGTCTACCACATGGCCAGCATCCGGGCGGCCTTCAATGGGCCCTATGCACACAAGGAAGGGCCCGAGTACCACTGGTCTGCCTACGAGGGCAAGGTGCCCTACCCGAGGCCCGGATCGGTGAGTCTTACGCCCCCCCTGACACACACACACCCCAGTGGAGGCTGCTGGGCCTTGCGAGGGGGGCACGTTTGAGCCCCTCGGCCCTCATCCACGGAGCCTCCACTGGCCTTGCAAGCCGGGCCTTGTGGCCGCAGGGAGAAGCCCCACTGGGCAGCGGCGTAGTCTGACGTTTGGTTCGTGTTCTCTTTCAGAGGAAAAGTGTGAAACGCCATTGACCCTTTATTCAACCAGCCCCCATTCTTCACGAGACCTGGAGATTGATTTGTCTCCTTTATTGATCGTTCTCCCAGTTGACCCCCAGGAAAGCCGAGGGAGGCTCTCTCCCCTTCTTTGTTTCGATTCAGGGCCACTGTTTTTCCTACTTAGAAAGGGAGACCAGCAGCGCCCCCTAGAGTCTGGGATGACTCCCACGCCTGCGCAGGGGGACCTTCCCCTTAATGGGGGGAACCTTCTCACATCCCCTCTTGGTTTGGCAGTGTGCCAGCAAGGTGAACGGGGGCCTGCACGGGAGCACCAAGGACTACCCGGACGAGGCCATCCGCTTCGCTCGAAGCCACCCGCTGATGTACCAGACGGTCCGGCCGGTGCACAAGAGGCCGGTCCTGGTGAAGACGGACGGCAGGTACGGGCTGAAGCAAATAGCCGTCGACCGAGTGGAAGCGGAAGACGGCCAGTACGATGTCTTGTTTATCGGGACAGGTAAGAGGAAATGGGGGGGTTCAAACTTTACACTCCCGGCCAGGGTGTGGTGGACTCCGGGCTCCTGCCCTGCCGCCACCCATGCCGCTTGGTGCCTGAGGCCAAAGGCTCCTGGTTGCTTAGATCCCCCGCCAGGGATGGTTCCTCCTCCTTCCCAACTGCCCCACCTCGCAAGAGGAGCGAGTCCTGACTTGGTGCCTGGTCAGCAGGGACGACGATGTCCGTTCAGCCTTTGGAGAATTGCGTGATGGCGCCCTTTCCCACCAGAGATCCTCCCCTGCCCCCTTCCCCACCGGAGCCTCCCCTGGACCTTCCCTGGCCAGCAGGGCCCCTATCCTCCATCCCGGTGGGTCTGCGGTGGTCGGCAGCTCCTCCGCTTTTCCCTCCGTGGCGAGTGTGTGTCTGCCACAGGCTGCGAACACTGCCCACCTTAGAAAGGTGGTCAGGTCCAGATTGCCAGTTTGGCCTCAGTTTTTTTTAAAAACTCTCATCACACGAATATTATTCCACTTGAAGGTCCCCCCTGCCAGAAGTTCCACGGGGCCCACTCAAGGGAGAGTCTGGGAGGGTCCGTGGCAGTTGGACCTGTTTAGACTGTCAACTCTCTCTATAAATATATACATATATATATAGGAAGGCGTATTTAAGGGTCAGGTGGGCCCAGCCCCTGTTCCGGGTCAAAGAGAGGCTCCGGGGAAGGAGCGGCCCTTCCTCCAGGCACCCCCCCCCCTGCCCTGCAACACACACACACACCCTTCTTCCGGCTCCTTCCCCCTCCCCATTGCCCCCCCTCCAAAGCCAGCTGTGTGTGTGGGAAATTGAGCTTTCTGCAACAACCACAACAAAACAATGGGAGACCGTGTGAGTAAATGGCCACTGAATGGGACCCCCCCCCTTCCGTCCCACTCTGTTCACCTTGGAACTTGTGAAGGCCCCTCGATGGGGTTCCTGTTTCTGATCCCTTGGGTTTAGGCTCCCTGATCTTTGAGTGACTTGCAGACTTAAGGGCTGGCCTGTCAGGTTGGGACGTCTTCATCTCGAGTGACGGGCGTCTCTCCCGCTCCAGATACGGGCATCGTCCTGAAAGTGATCACCATCTACAACCAGGACAGGGCGGAGTCCATGGAGGAGGTGGTGCTGGAGGAGCTGCAGGTGTTCAAAGTAAGGGGACCCCCCACCCCCCCACCGGCACTTCCACACACGGGGGACACGCCTGTCACACACACACACACTCCTCCTGGCACGGGGCGGCCTGCTACACTCACTCGCTCGCCCACGGGCCACTTCTTTAGGCTGCTTGTCCACGACTCCTTTAGACCACTGTAATGAACCCCACGTGGGGCTCCCCTTGGAGATTATACAGGCTCTGTGCGTGTGTGTGTGTTAGATTTTGCTTCCTGCCACGGTGCTTGTGGGAATCCTACTTTCAGGGCCAACGGTGCTCAGCCTGTCTGGATTCCATGGGGAAACGGGCCCCCTTCCTCCCAGCCGGGACGGGCAGCCGGGATGGGCAGCCGGAGCCACTCCCAGCACTCTCGGAGCTCTTTGGGTGACCCCTCCCGTCCCTGCTTTGCCCATTCGTTCTGGTGTCACTCGAAGGAAGCTGGCAGGGACGGTGCCAGGGGCCACGCGTTGGCTCTGGGTGGAGGGGGCTTTGGGTGGGCTGCAGGAGAATGGCCGGAGGGCCGGAAGATTCCTAAGCACAGAATGTGCCGTTCCCGGGCGGCAGGTAGTGGCTCTCTTAAGTGCAGGCGTGGCCCCCTTTTCTAATGAAGACCCCTCTCTTCCCCTTCAGGTGCCAGCCCCCATTGTTTTCATGGAAATTTCTTCCAAAAGAGTAAGTGTCCCTCAGTCCTCTCAGGTGGACCTTCACAGGTAATGAAACGCTTGTCCTGGGCTGATCGGGACCCCCGGCCCAAGGGAGAGGAGCCCAAGGCGGCCATTCTGAGTCCCGCGACCTCCTCCTCCTCCGCAGAGAGAGCCCTGCCAGTCCAGGGGCTCCCGTGACGGGGCGTTGGCTTTTCTCAGGCCGGCCCAGCCTGGCTTGAGCAGAGGAGAGAGGCAGGGCTTCTCCCCAGGCGCAGGTTCTCAGGGGAGGGTGTCCCAAAGGATGACCGACCCCTTCAGGGCGTAGGGTGGCCTGCCTTAAAATACTGTTTCCTGTCTTGTTCATCAAAGAGAAATCAGCCCACAATCCCTCCACCAAGACTCTGAGTTCCAGTCCCACCTTAGGCGCCAAACTAGCCGGTTGACCTTGGGCCAGTCAGTCTCTCCCAGCCCTAGAAAGCGGGCCAGGGTCAACCACTTGTGGAAAAACCTGCAGCCAAGGAAACTCCAGGAACCTGTCCGGGCAGCTGCCGAGAGTCCAGACTAGCTCAAAGGCCTGAAGCCTGAACCTTAGAGACGCCCACTTACTACTAGTAGTATCTTTATGCCCAGCTGGTTTACAGATCAGTTCAATTCAGTCGTATTCACTTCAGTGGCCCTTGTGTGCAATGCACACAGTCCACAACTTGGGCGTCCTCCTCAACCCACAGCTCACATTAGAGAACCATCTTTCGGCTGTGGCAAGGGGGGCGTTTGCCCTTCATGGCATTGGACCAGAATATCTCCGGGACCCCCTTCTGCCGCACGAATCCCAGCAACTGGTTAGGTCCCACAGAGTTAGTTTGTTTGTTTGTTTATTTATTTATTTATTTATTTATTTATTTATTTTGTCCAATACACAATGCGGGTTTTAGTGAGTATATATCTATATACACATAGTAAAATACATGATGAAGGTTATAGAGGAGATACTCATAGTAAAATATATCTAACAAATAATAGAAAAGAAGATATAGGAATAGAATATATAGAGTATATAGAATATAGGAATAGAATATATATATAAATAAATAAATAAATATATACAGATACATATATATATATGTAGATTGTTCTGAGTTCGGGTTTTGCCCTGTGTAATGTTTTGCATGTCTATGCGACGTTTCGGCGAAATCACATTCACCATCTTCAGGCTGAGGTTCCAATCTTTGTGTTGTTGTAAATGGAATGTTAGCAACTGACATTTCTTCCTAGTATGTAGTGTGGGGGTGGAGATTTGTTTTGAATGTAGCAAATAGATTGGGTGATAATGTTTCAGTGATCTGATTGGTTGGTGTAATCATAGTTATTAGAAGGAATGACATGGAGATTTTTTATGAAGTGTTTTGTTTAAGGCTGATTTCCAAATATAAAATTCTAAAATCATAATTATTAGAAGGATTGACATGCTGATTATTATGAAGTGTTTATTTTGTTTAAGGCTGGTTTCCAAATCTCTGGCAGGCGGGAGGTATCATCTCTTTTATTTAGACAAAGGGGTCTCCTCTCAATTTCGATAGCTTCTAGAGAAATTCTTCTATATAAATTCTCTGTTTTGTGGAGTAATTTAGTTTTTTCAAAGTCAATTTCGTGCCCTGTTTTTTTAATGTGCTGGACAAGGGAGGAGGTCTTTTCTTGTTTTTTGACTGCATTCACATGTTCTGCTATGCGTTGGCTCACTCTTCGGTTAGTTTGTCCAATGTATGTGGCTGCACATGTTTTGCAGGGGATTTCATAGATTCCTTGGTATTCCAATTGGATTTTATCTTTGGGGCTCCTTAGGATATTAGATATTTTTTGATTAGTGCAAAATGAGGTTTTGATGTTATGTTTGTGCAGAATTTTACTAATTTTATCCGTGGTGCCTTTGATGTAAGGAAGGATGGTGGTGCCATTGTCCTGTTCTTGATCTTGTTTTTTGGGGGGTGTCTCTTTATTGATTAGGTTTGTTATTGTTTTCTCTTTGAATCCATTAGAAATTAGTACATCTTTGAGTTTGTTCAATTCAGTTTTTAAGTGCTCATGGTCAGCTAAGCGTTTGGTTCTGGTGATGAGAGTTTTGGCCACTGAGGTGATTTGTGCGGGGTGGTGGTGTGAGTGTGCATTTAGATAACGGTTGGTATGGGTTTTCTTTTGGTAGATAGTATGTCCTAGGCTGCCATTGGGTTTTTTATAGACCAGTACATCTAGAAAGGGAAGTTGATCATTGATTTCTGTTTCCATAGTAAACTGTATTTTGGGGTTTACTATATATATATATATATACACACACACACACATATATATATATATACACATATACATATATATATAGGAATAGAATATATCAATGAAAGAATAGAAGAAGAGATATAGGAGATATAGGAGAGTAATAGGACAGGGGACGGAAGGCACTGTAGTGCACTTGTACTCGCCCCTTAAGTTGGCCTTCTCCGGGTCCTGTCAACGAAACAATGTCGTCTGCGGGACCCAGGGGAAGAGCCTTCTCTGTGGTGGCCCCGGCCCTCTGGAACCTGCCTTTTGTAAACTCCTTAAAACCCACCTCTGCCATCAGGCATGGGGGAATTGAGACATCTCCCCCAGGCCTATACAGTTTATGCATGGTATGGTTGTGTGTATGTTTTTTGCTTTTTAATAAGGGGGTTTTAGTGATTTTCAATTATTAGATTTGTTATACATTGTTTTATTGTTGTTGTGAGACGCCCCGAGTCTATGGAGAGGGACGGCATACAAATCTAATTAATGATGATGATGATGATGATGATGCGGGGGCTACTTCCGTACTGCCCCTTGTAAGGTCATATTTGCCGCTCTCTCGTTTTCCTTCCGCTCTTTCGTTGCTGCAGTGCAACCAAAGAGGCCACACATAAAATGGATTTTCAGGGAGTGGTCTAGAATGTTCTAGAATACTCACGTAGAGTTGTGTTCTACTTTGCAGAGAAGTGTTCAGATACATGCTTGCTTCTCTCCCTCTGTGTGTGTGTGTGTGTGTGTGTGTGTGTGCACATACAGTAGATGCGTGTGTGACTGTGTACCTAGTGCTCGAAACAAGCCGTGCCCGATTGCCTTCAATGGCTACGCGAGAGGCCCCTTTTGGCCAGAGGCTCCCCCTCCCCTTCCTCTTCTGCAATACGAAGGGTGCTGGAGGGAGCCTAGCGGCCTCCCTCCCTCTTCCTTTCGGTCTCCAGGCGGAGTGTCGGCCCCCAAACCAAACACGACCCTGTTCCCCCAGGCATAAGAATGGCGGGAGGCGGTCACTTTCACCCCGTGTGTTTGCCGTATGCCGCCTTTCCTTGGAGGCCCTGGACGGTCAGCCCAGAGGAGGAGCGGCCCCCACTCCCTGGAGACGCACTTACGCGGGCTGTGCTTCCCTCCCAGCAACAGATCTACGTTGGGTCGGAGTCTGCCGTCGCCCAGGTCAAGTTCCACCAGTGCGACATGTACGGCTCGGCCTGTGCCGACTGCTGCCTGGCGAGGGATCCCTACTGCGCCTGGGACGGGACCTCCTGCTCCAGATACTACCCCACAGGGACGCAGGCCAAAAGGTAAGAAGCCGGCTGGGCCTGTGGAAGGACAAACGCTGCTGCCCTCGGGGGCGCCCTCCGCCCGCTTCCTTCCAGCGTCTGTCCAGTGACCGTGAGTCCCCCCTTCCTTGGTGGACGGGCGGTGGTCCCTGGGGGAAGTCCCGGATTGACCGATGGGGGCGAACTAGACGGTGTCCTCTAGTGACCCCCTTTCTGGTCAAGGGCCATGAAACAGCTGCGCCCTGGTAACGAACTTAGCCCATTTTCCAGATTCACAACACGTGGAAGCAAATTGCAAATTGTATTTGGAGTCTTTGGAGACGGGCAGCATACAAATCTAATACACTATAACTCTTTCCTTCTGCTCAGGCGCTTCCGTAGGCAAGACGTCCGTCACGGCAACGCAGCGCAGCAGTGCTCCGGCCAGCAGTTGCTAGGTAAGGAGTCCTCCCCTGAGCCTAAGTGGGGGCGATGGTGGGGGTGGATGCTGGCCGCAGGCGGAGGGCAGCGCCAGGTGGCATCCGCAGAGGGGGTTGGCATCAGGGCCACGGGAAGCGTTGTGGGGGGACGGGACGGGTGGGCCTCCTTAGAACCACCCCACGGCCATTGGGGTGGGCTTCCTACTCCCGGTTCCTGTGCCAGGCAGGGGAGACCAAGGGCCTCCGCTTAACGTTGCGGCCGGTACGGGTGGTAGCCTGGCTAGCCCCAACTCGGACGTTATGTGCAGTGGGGGGGAGGGGGCAGGGCAATGTCTGCCGATAGGATTTTCTCTGGATTCCGTGACAGGAGACAAGCGTCTAGGCAGAGCAGCTGTGCGAATGGGCTCGTGGTTTTTATATATATATATATATAAATCCCCAAATAGAAGAACATCTTGGTGGCTGCCTGGAGGACGGAAGCCCCTCCTAGTGGAAGGCTGAGTGGCCATCTGAGGAGGGGGCCGGTCTTCCTTTGCACCCTGTCTGTCTTGTCTGGTGGGGGCCCCGGGTGCTGCTGATGACCGTCCCTTCCCGTCCGCAGGAGACGCCTCGGGCCAGGCGGAGGAGCGGCTGGTGTACGGCATCGAGCGCAACAGCACCCTCCTGGAGTGCGTCCCCAGGACCCTGCAGGCCAAAGTCGTCTGGCGGGTGCAGAGAGCGCACGACGGCCGGAAGGAAGAGGTACCCTGCCCTCGCTCTCACGGGGTCTCCCTGCGCCCCCCCCCCTCCCGGTCTCCTGTGATTTTGGGCACGGGGGGGGCAGGTGCAGACGGGGGGGGGCTGTCTGTCAGAAGGCATCAGGCTGGGGGGCCCAGCAGCCTCAGGTGTCCACACCAGGTGCTGCTCCTCTGCCCTCCCACCAAGGCCCCTCCCCTTTGCCCCCCCCACTCCCCTTCCATGCCCCCCCATTCCCCCCATTACCCACGTTCCCCCCCAGGCCCTGGGTTCTGTTCCATGAAATGCTGTCCGTGAAGGGGGCGTTATGGGCCCCCGGTTGGTGCCACTGAGTTCGGATCACGCCTCCACCCCCCTTTCCCCCCACAGATATAGTTTCAACTATTGTTCCCCGTAGCTGACCGAACCTAAGGAGCCACAAGTGTGTGTGTGTGTGTGTGTGTGTGTGTGTGTGTGTGTGTGTGAAGCCTTCCGAAGGGGACAGAGATCATTCAGGCCCCTTTCTGGAGAATGGCTGACACGGACCCCCAGATCGGCTACAACCTCACCTGCTTTTTAAACAAGCTAAGAAGTTAAATTCTTCCCACCCCCCACCTTGAGGGCAGTTCCTAAACCGAGAGGATGTTCGGGGGGGGGACGGGGGCTGCAAGTAAACCAGCAGCAGTAACGAAGCCTCCGAATCTTGTGCCTCAAGTTCTTTGAATTTAACTTCCCTGAATTTCATTCCAAATGTGACGTGTGTCCGACTCTCCCTCCAAACCCAGTCCTGTTACGGCAGAGTCTGACATTATTCCCACCACCCCAGTGGCCCCGGTCCGACCTTTGGAAGCACACAAACAAGGGAGCCGCCCCCCCCCCCCTGCAGAAGGTGACGGCACTTTCCCCTCCGGCCCCCACGCAGGTGAAGGCGGGCGAGCGGATCCTGAAGATGGACATCGGCCTGCTGTTCCTGAGGCTGCACCGGACGGACGCCGGGACGTACCTCTGCCAGACGGAGGAGCACAGCATCGTCCACACGGTGAGGAAGATCAGCCTGGAGGTGGTGGAGGAGGAACGCCTGGACGCCCTCTTCGGCAGGGACTACGAGGAGGAGCCGGCTCAGAGAAGGCCCTGCCCGGCCCCCGGCGGCCTCGCCCACGGGTGGAAGCCCTGGTACAAGGAGTTCCTCCAGCTCGTCGGCTACAGCAACTTCCAGCGGGTGGAGGAGTACTGCGAGAAAGTCTGGTGCTCGGAGAGGAGGCGCAAGAGGCTGAGGGGGGCGCCCTCCAAGTGGAAGTACGCCCACCCCCAAGAGAGGAAGGCCCGCCCGAGGCCGGAGCACAACAGGGTCCCCAGGCAGACCCGGGCGGGCTCCTGATGGGGGGGAGGGGGAGAACCAACCCCCGAAACAGTACAGCCCCCCCCTCCCCTCCCCCACCACTCGCCCAAACTAAATGGGTCCGGGGGCCCTTGGCAGTGCTTGGACCCAGGACTGAAGAGGTGCTGACACGCCTCTAGCCAGTTCTATACTTGACGTCTATTTAGATGCTGTTTTTAAAGGTTGAATTTTAATTGTATCATTAGGAATCAAGGTTCAATTGAAAGACAACCTGACAATCTT
This sequence comes from Erythrolamprus reginae, assembly GCF_031021105.1. NCBI lineage: Eukaryota > Metazoa > Chordata > Lepidosauria > Squamata > Dipsadidae > Erythrolamprus > Erythrolamprus reginae. Next base: position 172,367 of record NC_091955.1, on the reverse strand, counting down.
CAGCACTTGGTCCAATCAACCATGGACCTGCTTGGGCTGCATATTTTAGTGTATTTGGGGGTATTTAAGTGAATTCCGGTTGCTGATGTTTTGATAAGCAAAGCGATGGTAAATCCTATCGTTTGGGGTTATTTTTTTCTTCATTTCAAACATATAACAAGCTATGATTGAATTTCATGTGGCCTCTTCTCCTAAAGCCTCGTTCTAAATTCTAGAAATTTTTCAGTTTTCACTTCTGAAAAGCATGTTTCTAATTCTTGCTGGGTTTGCATCTGTGAGGGCCTGGAAGGAGAGGAGACGTGAGCGGGAAGAGGCCAAACCACCACCCATAAAGGCCGAAAAAGAAATTAAAAGCCAGACGATCTGTGCAGGAGCCAACGAGAAGAAGCCCCTTCCTGGAAAGGAACTCCGCATTGGCCGGCCCCGTAGAACATTTGCGGAAGGGGTTTTCCTGAACCCGGGACCCAACTCCTCCCCGGGTGGCTTCCGTGGGCCGAGGGGGGCAGCGGAGGGTCCCAGGTGCATCCTGTGGGCATCGCTGGGCAACTCAAGGCTACAAAACAAGGCTCTCAGGATCAGCCGCGTGGGTGAATATGATGCACGTATTAAAAAAGAAAACAAGGCTGCCAGTTCTATCATCTCCGTGTTTCCTCCCTTCTCGGTCTCTTCCCACCACAAAGGGCACTTTGCGCCAGGCAGGACGCCCGCTTGGGAGGGTCAGTGCGGGTCAGAGGTCAGCGGGAGCGCCTGCCGTCGATGGCCGCACTTGGTGTGGTTTCCGCCGGCTTCCCAACTGCGGCCCAGGCGCCTCTTCCCCTCCATGGGCCGAGAGACCCATATCTACGCTGGGAGGGAGGGGAGGGAGGGGCCCACTGCGAACACACAATCCTCACGGCAAGAAGAAGGCGCATAGCCCCCCCCCCTCACACACACACATGGGTCAGCCCCATTGAATGTGGGGCCTCCCGACGGATGTGGCAGTGATTGAGAAATGCTCTTCAATCCTTGGATTGGGGCGACAGCTGAATTGACTGTTTCAAGGGAGCCATTGATCCTCTGAATGACCCGTATCAGCTACAAATGGGCAGGGCACCAAAAGCCCCACTGGGCGGGGCCACGCAAAGGTCCCCCCGTGGGTGAGAATGGACGACTCCGGACGTGAGTTACTTCTCGGCATCTGCGTGCTGGGCAAGACGTTTCTTCCGGCAGCGCCAACCGCGGACTGATGCGCCAGCCCTTTCCTCCTCCGCTTGGGCCCCCTCCCCGACTGGACCTGCCCCTCCCTGACCTCGTTCTGCCCATGGGCCTCCTGCCCCCACTCCCCCAACGCCCTCTGCCGCCAGGCTGGGCTCTCCGGCTCCTGAGAGGTCCTAACTGGAGTGGCCCCCAGGGTCCAGGCAGCCCTCCCTCCCGGTAGAGCATGTGAGAGAGGTCAGCGCAGTGGAAGCCCTTGGAGTGACCCCTCCCAGCCTGCTCTGCCCGTGCCCACGTCCAGTGGCCGCTCTTGGGGGGCGCCTCTCCTCTGGGGCTGGGGCCTTGGGACCCCCTCCGGAGGGAGACGGCCGCTAGCCAGGTGCTCCTCGGGTCTTGGGTGGGTTTCGGAGGAAGGGGCCTCCTTTCTGCTCCACCGATCGTTGCTGGAGGGGAAGAATTCAAGGCTCCTGTTTCCCAAGGGTCAAAACCGGAAGAAATGCTACAAAGGAAAGATTCACTGTGGACCATTTCGCCTTCTAGGTCAGCAGCAGGTGCTGATTGATTCATTCCAGCAGCCCTGGCAGGAAGGAAACGGCTGCTGCAATGAATGAACCGTGGGAGGGAGGCAGCATTCGCAGCTGACCCCAATGTAGAACCCGGGGGGAGGCAAACCAGGAAAGAGCTCTTTGGGCAACTGGCCCTCCTCCGCCCCCCCACCCCGAGCCGGGCCCTTTTGGGGGGCGGACTTCAGCACCCTGCCCCCATCCAGCAGGGCCTCCTTAGAGATTATCCCCAGATACAGTGGGATCACTGGGTGAACAGTGCAGTCAGGCGGTAGGGAAAGCAAGTAGGATGCTTGGCTGCATAGCTAGAGGTATCACAAGCAGGAAGAGGGAGATTGTGATCCCGCTGTATAGAGCACTGGGGAGACCCCATTTGGAATAATACTGTGTCCAGTTCTGGAGACCTCATCTACAAAAAGATATGGATCAAATTGAACAGGTCCAAAGACAGGCTACAAGAATGGTGGAAGGTCTGAAGCATAAAACGTATCAGGAAAGACTTCATGAACTCCATCTGTATAGTCTGGAGGACAGAAGGGAAAAGGGGGGACATGATCGAAACATTTAAATAGGTTAAAGGGTTAAATAAGGTTCAGGAGGGAAGTGTTTTCAACAGGAAAGTGAACACAAGAACAAGGGGGCACAATCTGAGGTCAGTTGAGGGAAAGATCAGAAGCAACATGAGAAAATATTATTTTACTGAAAGAGTAGTAGAGGCTTGAAACAAACTTCCAGCAGATGTGGTTGATCAATCCACAGGAACTGAATTGAAACATGTCTGGAATAAACCTAGATCCATCCTAAGATAAAATACAGGAGATAGTAGAAGGGCAGACTAGATGGACCAGGAGGTCCTTTTTGGCCATCAATCTTCTATGTTTCTAAATTTATGTTAAGGTTTAAGTACATATTTTCCCATTGTTCCATCTGTATAGTATAGCCAAAGTTTTTAGCTCACTTTCATACATTCTTTGACTCGTTTGTTTCAAATTTCAATGAAACGTTCCATTTTGAATTTTGTCTTATGTTCTTCAATGCCATTAGTTCTATATCTACTTTAAATCTTTCTGACGGCTGTCACCAAGGCTGGTCTTAATTCCGTTTTATATTCCCCGTGATAAAATCCCAGCCCCTTCCAATAGGTTAATCATTTATCGTTGCTTGTTATATCTCCCCTATGAAATGCTTCTTGGGCTGAGAACCACAAAGTTGCTTTTGACCACAAGTTGGGTTCACATCCATTCCATAATCTCACTGTGGCAGGACTAACAGAGGGATTTCTGAGGTCTGTGTTAACTCGGTGAGTCTATTTTGCCACAGGTATTTACGGCACTGAAATCTGAAAAGTTCTGCTTTTATTCAAAAGTATTTCTCAACAACGCCTCTTATCCAAACCAAAGAGACCATTTCAGATCAGGAAGACTTGATCCTCCCCTTTGAACTTGGGGGTTTTTCCCTGCTGTGCCGTCTTAGGGGGTCTCCTTTTGCCAACTTCCCAAAACAGCACCTGGGACGAGCTCAGCTTTGAGCCTGGGGGGGCGCCTGCTGCTTGCACCCAACCAGGGGTGGGCTGCTGCCCGAATGGGGGGGGGACACGCAGTGGGGTAGCCAAAATGGAGCTCCACCCCACAGCACCTGATCTGCACTGAAAGACGTTGGAAGGAAAAGCAGGGCCTCCTGCACCAGCCCCGCCCACAGTGGGGTAGTAAAATCTTCGGTGGCCCCTCATCAGCCCCCGACCCCTCCTTCTCTGGGCTGGAGGGCGAGACCAGCGGCATTGATCTGCTGCTTGAAACGACCCAGGGACCGTTGATGCTTCTTGTGGCCGGCTGCCACCTGCGCTCTTTCGGAGCAAGTCTATTTATAAAACTGCTCTTAATTGCGCATTACAAAACCAAAATCCACTCCAGCCTTTAACCAAGTGACCTTCTGAGCCGTGGCCCTGTGTCGGAGGGCAACAGTGAAGAAAGCATCCTCTTTCTCCTTTTTCTTAAAATATCAGGCAGATTAAGGATTATTATTCAAGGATTAATAGCAAAGCCAGAGGCTAAACCCTGATTTAAAAAATGGCATGCCAGCTAGTTTTGTTTAAAAAGATCTCAGCAGTAGATGGTCTGTAGATTTAAGAACACATTTCTTGATGTTTTCCTGCTGCTACAGGCTGGAAAATTAATTCTTCAATGGAAAGGAAAAATTAAAGTAAAAACAGGGATTCTGAGACACACACACACACACACACTTTAGACGGACGGACGGACGGCTCAGAAGGAAAGTCCCAGCAATACAAAAGGAGGCAAATAATTCCTCCATCAAAAATTATAGTGTGTAAAAATAAACTCTTTCAAATAACTAGAATCTTAGGACACAAGGTAAAAGTGTTCCCGCGTAATCTTGGTTTTCGTTTTTTTAACGAAGCATCCCGTTAAAATCCCCATTGGTGGGATTCCTACATGCCATCTGCATAAGGCACCTGTCAGATGGCACTCAGAAAATACATGAACCAGGAAGGTTTATTCAGATAAGAGTCTTAGACTTGAAAGAAAATGTATCATTGCAAGTGTACAAGCATTTTTAATGCATTTTGATTGGAAACTGATTGGAAATACTGTATGTCAAAAATGCTAATAAGCTGTCAATATATCCAGACATGGTCTCTTCTCGTCTGTGTTAGAGTCTCCTCCGTGCTGGTAAAGGCGAGTGGGGGGTGAGGCTACATGTAGGATCCTACGAGGACTCCCGTTTACTCTCTGCTGCATTGTGGGGTGAAATGATGGTTTAGACAGCGGGACTAAAACCCAGCGCCCTTTTACATTACATTCTTTTCCTTCAAGCTTTCTATATAAAATCAAAATTCTGATATAAATTTCTTGACCCAGATAAATGGATTGTTCTTATGTGGTTGATCTGGAAATGATCAGACTGTGTTTGCTTCTGAGACTCAATTCTTATGTGCTGATCCAGGGTTTAATCAGGGTTTAATCAAGGCTAGCGATTTTAGGCAAAACACAAGCCGGGGCCAAATAGACTATGTGCCTTAAGACTGTGAGTGACAGTACCTACATTGTGTAGAGTAGAAAGGGCATCGTGGTCGCATACCTTGTATAGGTGTGAAAGATGATTTAGCTAGAGGAGATTGATTTATTGGCTGCTTTACAAGCAGTTTGCTTCATAAACAGGACCGAAGAAGGTACCTGGACAGCCGCCGGTTTGGCCGAAGGACCAGATAAGGGAGGGGGCCTCATTACGGTGAGTGGTGGGGGGGTGAGTCTTCTCTCACCGTCCTGATTGTCCTTAAATGTTAAATTGCAATTCGCAGCCAAGTAGACCTCAGTGATAAAACATAAGGCGTTTCACCACTGATCCCTTCAAAATGAGAAAGAGAACCTGTCTCATTGTAACTCCAATACAACACTGTCCAGCTAATAGGCTGGACAAACACAAAGGCCTCTGGCCTCTGATGTCCCCCAACGTTGTGCACGGATTCAATTTATGCAGAGTCATAAAAGAATTATTCTGGCTCTGTTTTTTAAAAAGTGCTGACATGTTGTAAGCTGCCCTGAGTCTAAGGAGAAGGGCGGCATAATAAAATCGAATAAATAAAATCGAATAAATAAAAGAAATAAAAGAAAAACTAAGAGATGCAAAAGCATTAGTATAAGAAGGAAAAAAACCATTTCAAACCAACCTTAGGTACGTGCTGCACATTGTAGCGATGTAGAACTTCCGAACAATATCAGGTTCATTCAATATATAATGATGAATCATGATAAAAGCATAAAATGAACAATAAATCAAAACGAGACCACCTGCCTAATCTAATGCTAGGAAGGGATGGACCCCATTCGGCAGAGGGAGCGAAGCCCAGACTCTGCGCAGGGCCTTGACGTGGGGCCGAGAGGGAGGGGCTGGCCCGGGGCCTGAAGTGGGGCCACCACACCAAGCAGGCCCCCTCATCTGGCCTACTGCAAAGTGGGCCTTGAGTTTGAAAGGGAAGTAAAATGGCCCCTTGCCCGCCCATTCAGGGTGATGTCTTGGGCTCCCTCTGACCCACCTGTTCAACCCCCCCCCCAATATCCCAAGGTTATTCTCCCAGCCTGCTACAGCCACATTAAGAGGTCAAGCAAGGGGAGAAGCCGGCATTTCTGGTGCCTAGGCATCCCAGCCCCCTTCCAGCTGCAAGCAGAGACCACCACCCCCTGGGGTGGGGGGGGGCTTTGTTCAGCCCAAAAGAAATGATGACATGTCATTAGGGATCCAGACTGCAGACCCATCCCTAGCGAGGGGAACCCAAACATGGTCATTTTCTCCAAATATCTTCACTCTTTTTCAAAAGAATTGAGCCCGAGAAGACTTTGGCCTTGTGCAAGACCATTAACTACCTGGCTGGTCAGTGCAGTGGTGATGCTCTGCTCCTCAGATGGCCAATCCATCCGCTGCCCTGTACAGAGAAGTTAGTATGTATCTCAAGGTCATCTCGGGAGCTTTCCAAATGTTAGGATAACTATGGAGTGGAGCTTCTCCTTCCTCTTCCTCTCTCTCTGTCTTTTAGGACAAACAATCCACCCGAGGTTTTCCTTGGGGGGGGGGAGGTTTCCCCTACTTAGTTTTGAAGGATGCTGCAAAGAGAGTTTCCAAAGGGTCAGGACTTAACCTTCTCCCTGTTGTGAGACAGGTGTTGTGATGTGTGTGTGTGTGTGTGTGTGTGTAGGTTTCATGCTTTGGTCTTGGTCTTTCTCCTTCTACAAGTTATTTTAATGCCCATCAGACAAGGTGACCGAGATGGCACCCAGACTTGGAAATATTCTTTAAAGACGATATAAAATGCATCTTCAGGCCACTTGTAGCAAAGACATTAGGCGAAGAAAGAAGACATTAAATTTTCATGTTAATGTATTATATTGCATAAATCAATGTCTTACTGTATTGAGTAAATCAGGGTGGAGGCATCCATGGCAAGAGGGGGTCAGGACGGCAGTCACAATTGCAAGATCAAACTCCAGAATAAAAAAAATGGGCCACCTTCTCACACAACACACTTAACAAGAGAAATTGCCACTTCATTTCCAAACTAGACAAATCCAAACTGCACTGGAGCAACTGTCACTCAACTAACCCTAAACTTGGCAAACTCCGGGAAAGCCACGACCCACTGATGGGCCACGGAGGAGCAGAAGAGCCCCAGTGCCCCCTACGGCTGAGCTTCGGGGCAACTGCAGGTCACAACCCCCCCCCCCTCCTGTCCTGGCTGCCCGGCTGCCCTTCGGAAAAGCTGTGGCTGGCACGGGGCCTTCTTGCTGGCAGTCTCAGGGCCCCAAGAGAAGATGCCTGTTGGTTGATGTGAACTGGGGTCAGAATTCCCATTTTCCTGGGTTATTTCATTTCCTCCCATCCAGATGTGCAAAAACAAGACTCATGAAGTGCATTTTAAATGTAGCGACTGGTGTTGAACAGAAGCGGAGAGGGGTGGCATACAAATCTAATAAATAAATAAAATAAATAAATAAATAAATAAATAAATAAATTTAAAAAAATTAAATAAATAAATAAATAAATAAAAGCCAAGAGCGGACAACACTGCCTAGAGGGGAAGGGGGAGGAACGGGAGGGAGGCTCCCCAGGAAGGGAGGACGGCCAGAAACTGGACTCCCCAAAGGCCCTGTGGGAGCGCTGCACAAAAGACCCCCCCCCCCTTCCATGCCAGATTCCCTGTGAAGCGCTGGTCCTCAGCGGGGGAGGGGGGGCTCCCAGTTGGGGGAACTGGGGATTTGAGTGGAAATGGCTCCGGGCCTCCTCCACCCACCCACCCTCCTCCTGGGTTGCGGCTCCACAACTGAGGCTCCCGCCCCCTCTTGGGTCGCCTTCTGCTGCCCGGCCTCTTCGGGGTCTGCTGGCTGCAGCTGGGGGGGGCTGAGCGGCCTTGGGCGGGGTTCCGGAGGGGGGAGGGGCTGAGGGCGGAGGCCAACGGAGCTTTAGGCCGCTCAGCCCAGCCCGCCCTGCCCGCCTCCCAGCAGCGGCCGCAGAAGGCCGCTCCCGAGGGGGTCCCAGTCGGCCGCCGCCCTCAGAACGCAGACGAGCGCTTGGAGAGCCGCGTCGCCGGAGACGGGCAGAAGGTCGCCTGCCACCTGTGTGTGCGTGTGTGTGTGCGCGCGCGTGTGGAGGGGCCGACAGGAGGCTCCATCTCTTCCCGGGCAGCTCCAGCTCCGAGCCGAGGCGGCCTCCCCCTCTTGGTCCTTCGTCTCCCGTGGCGCGCGTCCTCCGACTGCCGGCCCTGGAGCTTCGGGGCGCCCCTTCCTCCGCTGGGAGCCTCAGCAGCCCCCCCCCGCCTCCCTCCCCGGGGCTCCCAGCCGCGCCCCGCCCCCCGAGCAAACGCCCCGCCCCCTCACTTCCCCTCCCCCCCGCCCAGGCGGCGGCAGGAGCTGGGAGCCGGCCGGCGGAACCCTCCACCCTCCCACCGGCCGGCGCATGCGCTGTGCGTGGGGAGCGGGCGGGGGGGGCAAGGCTGGGATGTTTTGCCTCTCCCTCCGCCAGCGCCGCAGCCGCAGCCCCGGAAGGCCGCCCGGCCACGCAGAGCCGCCCCCGCCCGCCCGCCGGCCATGGGCAACGAGGCCAGCCTGGAGGGCGGCGAGGGCGCGGCGGGGCCGGGCGAAGGGGGGGGCCGCTGCGGAGGAGCCGAGCCGCCTGAGCCCCGAGCACCAGCGCCGACACACCGCCGCCCTCGCCGCCGCGGGGAAGGAGACCGCCGGCCCGGAGCCCCCGCCCGCCACCAGGCACGCCCGGCCCGATGGGGAGGGGAGGGGGGCGTCGGGGGGGGGTCGCTCCGGGATGGGCCCGCCGCCCTCAGCCCTTCCCTTGGGGGGTGGGGGGAGCTCCCGGTGGGGCCCCTCAGGCGACCTCGCTCCTCCTCCGCCTCTCGCGCCCCCTCCGCGTCTTTACCGCAGCTGGAAGAGGAGCAGCTTCTGCTTCGGGGGGGCTCGATTCTCCTCCCAAAGCTCCGCAGCCCCCCCCTCCCCCCCCCCGTTTGGGAGTCGCCTCCGCTTCCCCTGCGCTTAAACCTCCCTGCCCTCGTCCCCCCCGCCCCCTGCCAAGGCGTCGCTGGTCCGGCCGGGCCCGGGCGGCTGTCCAGGGTGCTGATTCCTGCCGAGGCGGCTGGTGGCGGGCGGGGGCGATCCAAAGGCCTCACGGTCTCTTCGCCGGGATCCTTGCAGCGCTCGGCAGGCGGCGCTCAAAACCCCTCAGAAAAGGGGAGGGGGAGGGAGGGGGGTAAAGTGGGCGGAGTTGGGCCTCGCCCGCCCCGCCCCCCGCCTGTCTCCCCTCGGCCTCGGGGGAAGGGAGCCCGGGCCCCGCCGTTGCTACTCGCGCGGCCATGCCGGCCGGGAGAAGAGGGGGCCTGTTCGCGGGGGAGTGTGTGCAAGGCCCCCTCGAGTGAGCCCCGCCCGCCGCCATTGCCCCGGAGCCCCCCCTCCACCCCCGCGTGCTTGTAGCGGCGCTGGGACTGAGATCCGCCACTCGGGCCACATAAATGGCCTGAATCTGCATAAATAACCTGATTTATACCAGAAAACGATGCAGCCGTTGAAAAATGTTGGTTTACCATGACAGCGTTTGGATCTAAATGAAGGGTTTTTTCCCTACTGACACTGCACAGAATAATGTTAAGATTTTACTGCATGTGAGGATAAACAGGTCGAATCCATGTTCTCTGGAAGCCCCTGCAGCTCTTTAAAATAAATTGACCCGGTGGTATATCTGCATACTTTGCGCTAATGATGGACCCTTGGTCTTCAGCGACATTTTCTCCTTCAACTTGAATGGAATTCACTCAGTCTAAACTCTAAAGGAGCAGGTTTTATGGATTGCAAACAGTGGAAAGTGATCCCGCATAAATACTGCTTGGTTAATGTTTTGTTAGATGTACTTAATGTTTTACATGGTCTCTCAAGTCCTAGCAACTCTATGCGCGGTCCGTCCCTGGCCTACAGTTTAGGCTGAATGAGGTGGCCACCTAAACCAACAGGTATTCTGCATCCCGTTAATTGAAGCCTTGGTCATTCAATTTGTTCTACGTCCTTACTGCCACATGCCTTTCACGGTATATGTGTGTTCTTTTTATCTTGACTTAGTTGATTGGAGACTTTCCCGTTTTTGCTCCATCTTAGGTTTCTCTCTATTTACTATTTAGTCTTACTTACTACTACTAATAGTATAAACCACTTTCTAAACCATTTTTTCCTTCTTTTCTCTGTTTTCATTGAGGTTAATGTATACCTTGGCCCAGTGGTGGTGAACCCTTTTTTCCTCAAGTGCCGAAAAACTGTGTGCGCACGCTATCCATCGCACATGCGCGAGTGCCCAGACCCCCAATTCAGTGCCTGGGGAGGGCAAAAACAGCTTCTCCCACCTCCCCGGAGCCCCTCTGGAGGTCAGAAACGGCCTGTTTCCCGACTCCTGGTGGGCCCAGTGGGGTCGTGTTTCACCCTCCCCAGGCTCCAAAGGCTTCCCTGGAACCAGAGGAGGGTAAAAAGTGCCTCCTCCGTGTGCCCCCCCCCCCCCCGGGAGGCTCTCTGGAAGCCAAAAACGCCCTCCCGGAGCCTCTGTGTGAGCCAAAGCTCAGCCGGCTGGCACACACACAGGCGTCTTGGAGCTGAGCGAGGGTAACGGCTCCCGTGCCAGCAGATATGGCTCCGCGTGTCACCTGTGGCATCTGTGCCACAGGTTTGCCATCCCTGCCTTGGCCTGTCTTTTGCCATAACTCGTATCTATGCCTAAATACCTGTGGGGAGGTTGGCCTGTTTTTCTTTACTGTGTATGTTAATTAGATTTAAAGGTATGGTGTCATGGCTTACAATATTAATTTGTACCTGTATGCCAATTATCTCCAGTTGCAAAATGATTGAAGAGCAAAATCTTTCTGCCCACCCGACATTTATATAACATGAAAAAGGTGCCTCGTTTGGGGAAATTCATCCAGTGGATTAGTTATGAGGAGATGCCTTCATCTTTCTCTGACCCTGACCCAATCCCAATGTCTGTAGTGAAAAAAGGCAGGACGTACCAACGTACCCAACCCACCCGCACTCCTGCGTTGCTGCTCTTTTGGGTTCAGAGGGTCTCCCACCCAAAGGCCAACCGGCTGCTGAAAGGAAGCTCAGAAAGAGGCTCGGATTCTGCAGGCAGTGCGTCGCTCTTGCACTGGTTGGCCATAAGTTTGTCTAGCATTTAAAGATTCCATGGCCACCATCCCATAATATGGAAGTAGCGTCTGTATTTCACTGTGTGCTATATGGAGAAATATTTTGCTTTGCTTGTTCTGAATCAGCCTGCATTTGATTCATATATGTAATAGTTCGTTTTATGAGTCACTTTAATCAAAATTCAGAAACTGAACTGCAATTATATGGGACAGAATAGGGGCAGGCCCCATAGACACAGCAGATTTGCAGTAAGTGAGAGAAATCTCCCCCAAGTCAGATTCAGTTCCTGGTAACATCACAGGCATGAACATAGCTAGCAAGGAAACAGCATGAAAATTGTTTACCTCTGTAAAGGTTAAAACATTGTTTAATGCTGTAATAGCACACCAACTCTCAGACGTCATTTCTTCTAGTTCAAATCAATTAGCATTTTGCATTAGGCCCAAATCCACAGTCTTAACTGTGGTTAGTTCAAACAAGCCAGCTTTGTAAATAAAGCCAGACCTGAAGGATACTTTTCTCCATAAACTTAGTTGATCTGCCTAGTTCAAATGATACCATAGCTCTGAAAACATATCTTGAGTTTCTCCCTGCTGCAAGGAATAGAATAGAATAGATTCTGTTGCGAGTGGAGGAGTGGAGGGCTCTTCTCGTAAAGTATCTCTGGACGTTTTCTGGAGTGTTTATGTCCAAAATGCAGTGTGGGTTCTAGACAGATGAGCTGTATTGAAGGATTGGTCTAGTTAGTAGTGTGAGATTACCGTAGCACAGTGTTTCCCAACTTTTTTTGAGCCGCGGCACATTATTCACATTTACGAAATCCTGGGGAACATTGAGCGGGGAGGGGGCTAAAAAAAAGTTTGGACAAAAAAAATATCTCTCTTCCTCCCTTTTGCTCTATTTCTCTCTCCCCCCCCCTCTTTCTCTCTCTGCCTCCCTTCCTCTTTCTTTCCCCCTCTCTCTCCATCCCTCTTTGTTTCTCCCTTCCTTCCTCTTTTTTGCTCTCCTTCTCTCTCCCTCCTTCCCTCCCTCTATGTCTTTCCCTTACCCTCCTTCCCCCCTCTTTCTCTCTCTCTCTTGCTGTCTTTCTCTCTTTCTCTCTCCCCCCTCTCTCTCCCTCTCCCTTTCTCTCTTTCTCTCTTGCTATCTCTTTCTCTCTCTTGCTATCTCTCTCCCCTCTCTCTCCCACTCTCCCTCTCTCTTGCTATCTCTCTCTTTCTCTCTCTTTTTTGCTTTCTCTCCCCTCTCTCTCCCTCTCTTGCTCTCTTTCTCTCTCTTTCTCTCTATCTTTTTTGCTTTCTCTCTCTTTCTCTCCCCCCTCTCTTGCTATCTCTTTCTCTCCCTCCCTCTCTCTTTCTCTCCCTCTCTTGCTATCTCTTTCTCTCTCTTGCTATCTTTCTCTTTCTTTCTTTCTTTCTTTCTTTCTTTCTTTCTTTCTCTCTCTCTTGTACACCATGCCGCAGCAGTGGCATTGGGCAGTAGCCGTGGGGCAGCGGCAGGGTGGTCAGCTGTGAGGCAGAGCTCCGGAACGGAGGCACCAATGGCAGCGGCTGGACATGTTGCTAGACGCCGTACATGCTGATGTTGCGCTGGGCATGGACATGGGGCTGGAGCCTCCGTCCCGGCCCAGCCAGCAGGCAAGTGCCAGCCACGCAATTCCAGCATGTCCAGCCGCCGCCGTTGGTGCCTCCGTTCCGGAGCTCCGCCTCACAGCTGACCACCCTGCCGCCGCCCCACGGCTACTGGCCACTGCTGCCGCCATTGCCCTCCATTTGCCACCACCCTCCCACCAGGCCCCAAAGCTCACCTGCTGCCGCCGCCAGGGAAGCTCCAGCCGGGCGGGGCGCTGCAGCTGCCGGAAAACTTGGAAGGTGCAAAGAAGGAAGCTCAGCTTCCGGTCTCACAAATTTTTGCTCTTCGCACTCTCAGCAAAAAGTTACGAGACCAGAAGCTGAGCTTCTTTCTTCGCGGCACACCTGACCATGTCTCGCGGCACACCAGTGTGCCGCGGCACACCGGTTGGGAAACACTGCTGTAGCAGAAGCTACGTAGGGTTAGGTTAACAACTCTTGAAGCCTTTTTGGTGATGTTGTTGCTGGGGGCTTGGTGACACTCAGGTCATTTGATAGGAGTTCTCCAAGGTCTTTTACGGAATGAGGGTTTTCTGTAAGGTCTGTAAGCATTTTTTGGTTGAGATTTGGAGTTGCCAGATGTTTGACCATTCAGACAGAAAGCCAAGGTCTTTTTGGAGGATAGATCTGTTATCGGTGGTGTTGAAAAGTTTTACATCATCGGTGAAAAGAACGCAGTTGCTTGTAATGTGATCACAAAGGTCATTTATGTAGAGTATGAAGAGTGTTGGTCCACATACGCTGCCTTGGGGGACGCCGCTCTTAACCAGAACAGGGTTAGATGTGGCACTGCCTATTTTGACAACCTGTTGTCTGTTAGATAGGAACGCAGTTATCCAACTATGGAGGGATGACTGTAGACATCAGGACTTTTAGTAGTTGAAGCTGAAAATTGAAACACGTAACTCAAAGCAGAGTAGAAGAGGTAAGGAACAGAGATAAAGAAATGTATTTCAGCCGTTCAGCAACAGACTCTGCTGAAGAGAGCAGAATTTCACTCTGACGTTTTTCCAAAATAGTTGCAGCACACAAATTAGAATTAAAAAATGAGTCTTTTATCGATTGTTGCTTGGTGCACATTATTATCATTTCACCTGACATATATTCAGGGATAGAAAACTTGACTTTTGATGCAGTGGTACCTCTACCTAAGAATGCCTCTATTTACGAACTTTTCTAGATAAGAACCAGGTGTTGAAGATTTTTTTGCCTCTTCTCAAGAACCATTTTCCACTTAAGAACCCGAGCCTCCAAAACTGTAACCGGAAAAGGCAGGGAGAAGCCTCCGTGGGGCCTCTCTAGGAATATTCAGGGGGAAAACAGGACCGGAAAAGTTGGGTAGAAGCCTCCGTGGGGCCTCTTTAGGAATATCCTGGGAGGAAACAGCCGGGAAAGGTGGGGAGAAGCCTCCGTGGAGCCACTCTAGGAATCTCCGGGGAGGAAACAGGGCCTCCACCCTCCCTGTGGTTTCCCCAATCGCACACATTATTGGCTTTTACATTGGTTCCTATGGGAAAAATCTCTTTTTCTTACAAACTTTTCTTCTTAAGAACCTGGTCACGGAACGAATGAAGTTCATAAGTAGAGGCACCACTGTACTTTCCTTGTGCAATGCTGCGTTTATGAAATAATACAGGCATGCCCAAATTATGATCAAGTCAAATGTAGCCTGAAAAAATTGTGCCGTCCTTCCTGGTCCTAAAACTAGATAGCCACTTCAGTCCTTGTTGATGGGATTCATTTGACTTTTGAATTATATATTCATATCTTAACCGTGTGCAATGCCTATATAATCTCTTCAAGAACTTTTAAACAGTGGAGGAGTTTCCCCACCTACTGAAGTCCCGGGGGTCTCGTTCCCCAAGGGCTTTGAAAGGGCGAAGGGTGGACAGCCGTTGGCCTGGGATAGTGTGAGGTTTTCCTTGAAGATCTCCAAGCTCCCTTCCACTCCTAGGATTCTTTGAAGATGGTAATTTTCGCAGGTTCGATAACATTCAACTGTTTTGGATTTTTGCTGATCCTGCTAACAAACCTACTACATAGTGAAAGTCAGATGAGTAGCCAATATAACGTTCGTCACCCCAGCAGGAAATGTCACACCTAACCCTTGTGCACCCCCTTCCTGCCGCCTGCCACCTCCATACTCTCAAATTGGGAAGGGGCCTCAGCCTGAGAAGGGTGGGGGACGGGAAGGCCGCCTTTATTTGAATGAAAACATGGGATTCATTTTCTAGATTGGGTTTCTTAATATCCAGGGGTTGCGTTGCATTGGGTTAACTCTGCTTCTATCGTGATGCCTTTACAGATCCGCTCCGCCTGACGGCAGTGACCGCCCAAAGCCGCCTGACCCTGGGCCCCCCACGCTGAGCAAAAGCCGAACAGCCGATACTCTGAAAACGGAGCAACGGGTCCCGGGAAGAAGCACGTCGTCCATGAGTTTGGGAGAGTCTAAATCAAAGACGGATTGGAAAGAGGACCAGAAGTCAACCATGATGCCCAGCTTCCTCTCAGAGGCCAATCCATTTGGCGCAGTCACGTCCGTTGTAAATAAATTCAATCCTTTTGATTTGATATCTGATTCGGATACCAACCAGGACGAAGGCTCCAAGAGAACGAAGCCCACCCAGAAGGGTCAGGGTGGGTCTGAGCAGCAGGAGGGGCCCTCCAGGCAGCCTCGGCCGCATTCGTCTCCCAAGCCAAGCGGTCTGCAACGTGGGCCCAGCCAGCCAGCCGCAGAAAAAGCAGGGCCTCCCAAGCAGGAGCCCCAGCCGCAGCCCAAACAAGGCCAGAAACCAGGCTCTGGCCAGACCACAGAAGGAGGAGAAGGAGAAGAAGCCAAACAGCCCCCAGGACCCCCCAAACAGGAATCTGCAAAGGCTGCAAAACCTTCCCCACAACCATCGGGGGCTGAGAGGCCTCCCAGTGTGGGCCTGGCTAAGGCGGCCCCCCAGGCCCCAGCTCTCAAAAAACCAGCCCCCCAGCAGGGAGCCCCTCCTCCCAAGCAGAAGGCTCAGCAGCCGGAAGGGCCCGCAAAGGCCGAACCAGGAGCCCCCAGCAAGCAGCCCCTGCAGCGCTCGGCTGGCCCCGCGAAGGCAGCCCTTCCGCAGCCTGGAGGTCCTGCTGGGAAGCCGCCCTCTCCGCAGCCGCTGCCCCCCGCCAAGCAGGCTGAGCCTCCCGTCCGGTCCCAGCAGCCGCAGGGGGCCCCCTCCCAGCCCGGGTCGCAAGCCGCGCAGAAGGCGCTGTGCCCGCTGTGCAGACACACGGAGCTCCTCCCCGAGAAGGCCAATGGCCACTCCTGCACCCAGTGTCAAACCGTCGTCTGCAGCCTGTGCGGCTTCGATCCCAATCCTCATATCACGGAGGTGAGTACAACGTATAAATGTAGGGTCCTATTTTTTTTAAAAAAAGAAACGCTATCGTTGAAAGGAGGCTGAACGTCAGACAGGCTGAGTGTTGGTCGACTGTCGGTTTGTTCCCCAAGGTCAGCAGGTTCCTGGAATGTCACGGAAGCTTCTTCAGGATTCCTCTGCCACGACACTGGTGGGGGCCAAAACTGCTGCCCTCCTCTGACCCTTCGGAAGTCAGTCGGTCAGCCTCTCTGGCCGCTCGGGATGCATCAGGTGGAGGCGCCTGGGCTGGAAACTTTCTTTATTCCTACAAGTGATAGATTCTAAATATTCCCATTTCCCCCAATAATTATTATTTTGAGTTCAGTTTTAATTACCAGACAGGTAGAAACACGTGAGGAGGCGCGAGGAGCAACCTTGGCCTCAGCTGGATTTGATGCAAATTCCTCCTTTGGGTTGCCTGGCCTTGTCCACCCCAAAGGAGGGAGCGCGTGCCGGTCATTGAGCAAAGCGGCACCTTTACGCCTATGTTGACGTTGCCCTCCTCGGACCCCCGGTGCAATGCTTTTGATTCTGCGAGGAGAAGGGAAGCCCATGCAATAATAATAATAACAACAACAACAACAACAACAATAATAGTAATAATACAGAAGAAAAACGAGAATTAAAAACAACCATTAAAAAGGCAGTGCCCGCAGCAGCAGCCGATGATAAGGCAGCCAAGCGGAGAGCCGACCCGTTTTGAGGCCTAGTGGGAGGGTCCAGCTTCCCTCCGCTTCCTTCTGCCGCCTCCCAGCACCGAGGGTGAGATCGGAGGAAAGGAGGCTGGCGTGAAATGTGTGGGTGGGGAGGGAGAGACCCCAGCTCGGGAGGGTGGGAGCTCCTGAGCGATGGAAGAGTCTGCCTCGTAAGGCGGCAGAAGCTCCATGGCGGGAGGCTGGACCACCCTCTGTCCAGAATGGCTGCCCTGAGGACGCCTGCCCCGGGCAAGAGTCGGCGGGAGGAGCCAGCCTGAGGATCCCCTCCTGCCCGGCCCGCCTCTGTCCACCAGCGAATGCCGGGAGTCCCTCGTAGGAAGCCCAGAATGACAGTGCGCGGGACGCATCTAACTGACCCAAGGAAAGGCCCGCGGTCGCCTCGCAGCCGTTCTCCCTGAGCGCTGGGCCTCTAACCGAGGAGGCCCTCGCGCCGTCTCTGAGGGGGGTTTCCTGAGGCTGGCAGCCACGGAAGCAGGGGCAGCTCTGTAACCCAAACGGAACCTTTATTTCTGCCTCCATCAAATCTCCCCCCCCCCTTCGCCTTGGCTGCTCTGCGTGGATTCTCTTTCCACGCCCGTCTGTGCCCACCGAGCGCTGCCCTCCGAGGAGGAGCCGAGGCCCCACCGTTGGCACAGGGGGCCTGGGGGCAGGTCTAGGCGGCCCCACTCGCGCATGGCGGCTCAGGGCGGCTCACAGGGATATAAAAGTCCACATAAAAGAAGTAAAAGGAATGAAAATAAAATAATAAGAGTGTCAGAGTGGGGGCCATTTTAATCTCTGGATGTGTGATGTTCCCAAAGGAGGGGGCCATCACAGGGAAGGTCCTTCTCTTTCTCTCTCTTGGAATTTTTTAAATTTTCTCCACAATTCCATTCAAATGTCAATTCACACATTCCTTTATGTATAACAATAACATATATATTTATACATTTTAATTCAATCAATCAAAAAAAGTTTCTTATTTTGCACTCACATCCTTCTTCTGTTCATCAGTCTGTCTTCCTTCTTTCTATTACACTCCCCCCTCTCTTCTATCTCTCCCTTCCCCTCCCCTCTTCTTCTGGGTCCTGCCAGATGGGTCTCCCTAGGGGTCGGGAGTGACCCACGACATTCCCTGCTCTGGTGGGTCGGGTAGAGGTGACCGGCAAGAGACGGTCTCTCCGACGACCTGATCCCAAGCAAATATACACTGAACACTTAAGAAACAGAATATAACTCCAAGTAAATCAAACTTCTGTGAACTGCCCTTACCAGCTTTACATTTTTATTTTAGTAGGACTTTGAGATAACATTATATTTGCTGTGCCGGCAGATGCGACCGCCGTGCCAGAGGTTCCCCCTCCCCGGTCAAGGCTGAGCGGTTCTAGAGAGGCAGCCCGGAACCCGGGACTGTCTCGTTCGGCCTTCCCTTTCCTGCCTTCCCTTGACCCTTGTGGGATTCCTTCTCACCCCAAATTTGTTAGTTTCATCGTTTCTCGGGCCCCCTCCCCTTCGTGCACAGCCCCCAAATTAGAGCTGTTAAAATCAGCCCCTTCCCCAGATATTTAGTTCGGGGGCCGCCAATTTCTTCCTGCCAAGACCACCTCGGACCCCGGTCCCACGACCGGACAGTCCTCAGGCCATTTTTGTTTCTGTCTCTTCCGTTCATTACTTTGAACAAATCTCTTAAGGCAACTGCATCACCACTGTCCAAATCCACATCCGTTTTCTTCACCCAAGCAAACTGCACCTCAAATCCGCATCGCTAAGGATGGCACATTCAGAGCTTCACTGGCACCAGTGCTAACGTTGCCTAGCAACCGCAGCTTTGCCGGTGTGAGAGAGTCAGGCGGCTCGAGGTGTTTCCTTGGGGACAGGCTGACTGGCAGGAAGTGGGGCCGGTCCCAGTCCAGGTCCACCCCACTCTCGGAAGGCCCCAAAGTATCATTGGCTTTCACCTCCCACAAACAGAGGATGGGCCTCCGCGACACTTGGGGCAGGCGCCGGTTGTGTTCGGTTTTTTCTAATTTTCCCTTGAGGAGACGGTGTGGGGCTCTTTCGAAGGTGCCCTGACCTGTTGGGGTAGTGTAGCCTAATGGGCAGAGACTGAACTCCCGGGCACACACAGAGCATCTCGACTGATGTGTGCAAGGGACTTACACGGGGCCTCGTTATGCAGATAAACGATGTTAAGATAATGCATTTTGCTTCAGTCTTTAGAATCTGAACCCTCCAGTTGGCCCACAGAAGCATTTAAAAGAAATTATGTGCCAAAAGTGAAGCGTTTACTGGGATTTCCTTTATGACGCTCATCTCCCAAATCTTGAATCAATATTGCGTTTGTTTGTTTGTTTGTTTGTTTATTAGATTTGTATGCGGCTCACAACAGGAAGATACAATACAAATCCAACGATTAAAAACAAAACAGTTTTAAAAAGCCCTTGATTAAAAACATTCATGCAACCCAAACAAACCATACATAAAACATACAACAATTTCCCCATGCCTGGCGGCAAAGGTGGGTTTTTAGGAGTTTGCGAAAGGCAAGGTGGGTGGGGGCAGTCCTAATCTCCAGGGGGAGTTGATTCCAGAGGTTCAGGGCCACCACAGAAAAGACTATTATTATTATTATTATTATTATTATTATTATTATTATTATTATTATTTATTGGATTTATATGCCATCCCTCTCCGAAAACTCGGGGTGGCTAACAGCAATCAGACGGCATTGTTTAGTCAACGGGACCCGGAGAAGGCCCACTCTGTGGGACCTAATCAGTTGCTGGGATTCGTGCGGCAGAAGGTGGTCCCGAAGGTATTCTGGTCCGATGCCAAGAAGGGTTTTATAGGTCATAACCAACACTTTGAATTGTGACCGGAAACTGATTGGCAACCAATGCAGACTGCGGAGTGTTGGTGTGACATGGGCATATCTGGGAAAGCCCATGATTGCTCTCACAGCTGCATTCTGTGCGATCTGGAGTTTCCGAACACTCTTCAAAGGTCGCCCCACATAGAGAGCATTACAACAGTTGAACCTCAAGGTGATGAGGGCATGAGTGACTGTGAGCAGTGACTCCCGATCCAGGTAGGGTTGCAACTGGTGCACCAGGCGAACCTGGGCAAACGCCCCCCTCGCCACAGCTGAAAGATGGTTCTCCAGTGTTAGCTATGGATTGAGGAGGACGCCAAGTTGTGGAGGACGCCAAGTTGCTTTGTTGCCTGGACATGTGGTGGAGATGTACAACCGGGTATCATCACCATACCCCATGCATCCCCCCTGCCCTTGGATGATCTCTCCTAGCGGTTTCATGTCGATATTGAATAGCGAGGGGAGAGGACCGACACCTGAGGCACCCCACAAGGGAGAAGCCTAGAGGCCGACCTCTGACCCCCACTAACACTGAATGCATCCGACTGGAGAGGTAGGAGGAGAACCACTGCAGACCAGTGCCTCCCACTCCCACTAGTTACAAGTTTCTTGTGGATATTAAACCACTAACTTTCTTACAAGTTCATTTAAAAATCAGAAATAGATGCTGCAAGCCTTCAAAAAATAAAGGATGCGTCTAGGTTAAGTTTCAATGAGTTCTTGATTGTAATATGGAAAAGCTACTTGATGTGTCCATTTCCGGCCCCTCAGCCAGTGGAGCCTGCTGCCACATGAAATGTAGTAATTAAGTAATGTTGCCAAAGGGTCACATTTTAAATAGCACAAGGCCGATCTCTTGGCTAGGCCGAATTGCTGCAACCGACTGTGGCATCACGATCTAACGTCTTCCGCCGGGGTCTCCTTGCTATGCTGCCACCACAAAGCTCAAAGGTCTCCAACTGCAGGCAGATTCTTTGGGAATTCACGGCCTCAGTCAAAGGCCCGTGTGGCTGCCGCTGGCCGAGCGCCCATTTACCTCCACCCTCCCGTCTGAAAAGGAAACAGACCTGTCGCCTTCGATTTCTCCCACCCCGTGGCTGCCCGTCTCCCCCTCCCCTTTGAAGGCTGCGGAGGTGCCCAGCCAGATGGGTGTAATCTAGTTGCATCGATTATTTTGCGTTAATAGTTTTGTCCAGTACGCATTGGTGGCATACAGAGATATAAGGATAGCCACATACGTGACACTAGTATACCAGTCAGTTCCTTCAAATAATGTAAAGTGAATCTTTGGGTTCCGCGGATATAATTCTGTTCTCTTTTGTTTTTCAATTACGCCTGCAGATCAAAGAGTGGCTGTGCTTGACCTGCCAGATGCAGAGAGCTTTAGGGGGGGACTTGGCCCCTGCTCACGTCTCCGGACCTTCCCCGCGCCAGCAAGGGACTCCCGCCAAAGCGGCTCCTCAGCCAGCTGCGAAGGAGAAGAGGAAAGAGGCTGCCCCCAAACAGGAGGCGGCCCAGGCCCTGGAGGAGCAGCAGAAAAGGCCACCCGCGCAGACCCAGCCGGCTGCCCTGCCCCGTTCTTCCCCTGCAAAGGCCGAGGCTCCTCCGGCGGGGCCCCGGCTGGCAGAATCCAGAACCCAGAAGTCCGGCCAGGCCAAGCCACCGGGAGGTGAGGATCAGCCAGGGCAACCTAGTCCCCGGAGACTCACAAGCGATGCCGCAACTAAGCCTTCCCAGCCGGACTCCAAGCAAAACGGCTCCAAGCCTTCATCCGCTCAGCAGCAAGCTGCCCTTCAGGGACCGGAAGAGGGCAGCCTGCCACACGACCCGCCTGCGCCCGGGGATGGAACTGCCACTCCGGACTGCAAAACTTTGCCTCAGGGGCCTCCTCAGAAGTCCGAAAGGAAACTTGGTCCTCAGCTTGAAGCCGACCTCAGTGCTCAGGTCCCAAAGGCAGCCGAAGCAGCCGGAGTGAAGGAACCCCCTGTGAAAACCCAGCCACCCCGGGGGAATCCCGGCCCAGGTGCCAAATTGACCCCCAAAGGCCAGGAAGCCTCTGTGGGCCTAAAGCCCAGCCAAGCCCGGCCTCAGGCTCAGGCCCAGCCACCTCTGAAGGCCCCGGAACAAGCCAAGCGCCTCGGCCCTCAAGCGGGAGGAGATGCGCCCAAGCCCCTCCCTGCGGCTCCTCCGGGAACGGTGACTGGGAAGCTCTTTGGATTTGGGGCCTCGATTTTCAGCCAGGCTTCGAGCTTGATCACCCCGTCAGGCCAGCCGGGAGCTCAGGCACCAGGACCGGCCCCCGTGGCCCCCTCCCGGCAGCCCCCTCCCCCTGTGGTCCTGCAGAAAGGGGCCCCTCCACCCTCTCCCAAGGGGGCCCCTGTGAAGAAGGACGCAGAAAGAACCTCTCGGAAGGAAGCCAGCCGGACAGAGAGCCCGACGGAGCCGCTGCCTGCCCAGGCCTCCCAGGCACCTGGTGGGGCCCGGAGAGGAAAGACGGCGGGGCCACCGGAAGCACCCCAGGGCCCCCCAAAAGCCTCCCTGTGTCCCCTCTGCAAAACCAGCCTGAATGTGGGGTCTGAAGAGCCCCCCAATTACAACAGATGCACAGAGTGCCGGACGGTGGTATGCAGCCTCTGCGGATTCAATCCCAGGCCCCACATCACAGAGGTAGGTGGGCGCAGCTGCCCTGGTCTACAGTGGGTTTGTGTTGCTTCCTCTACCCCCACCCCCATCCATGCATGCCAGTTATTTGACCCCCATCCCAGTCTGAGGAAAATGTGGCCGAGGTGGCTTGGTTGAAAGTTTAGGGTCTCCCCTGGGCAGCTTTCTTTTCTCCTGGCTTTCATCCGCTGCGTGGCTTGTAGCTGAGCAACAGAGCAGGGTTTGAGCAGTTCCTTGTATTTTATAGTGTTGGAAAGGACAGAGGAGCAAGGCCACTGTTCCTTCGTGAAGAGAATGGCCAACCCAAGACCCGGAGTGTGTGTGGGGGGGGGCAACGAGGCAATAACGGACGAGAGAGTGCTCGGATGCTTCGGATACTTCATGCCAGGGGTCCAGATGCCTACACTCTTTACGTAAGCGCAGCCGGTCCCCTCCTGGGTTTTTGCTGGCAACCTGCAGAGCTGAAGGGCTAAGGACCCTCTTGCTATCTACAGACCTCGCAGAAACTCTCGGGTGCAGCCAAGAAGGCGAGGGGTCCATCGTCCGCCTCTGTTAAGAGCTTGCGGTGGAGTTCTTGATAGGTTTATTTCATGACGGTAAAAGATAATTGGACGTGCAAGTGATGACTTAACCTTGTTTCCCCATAAAAGTGGTCTTGAAGCTGGCACCCTTAGTAAGGATGCACATGGAATTTGGGGTGGGGGGGTGTTGCTTCAAAGATTTGTGGTGCTGGGAAGCGCTGACTGCAGCCCCCAAAGTGACTGTGGCTGGATTGGAGCTGCCGGGCCATTTTTTTCTCTCTACTGGGGAGGTTAAAGAAAGGGGAGAGTACCGAACATTTAAGAGGAAAGGGAGGCTCCTCACGAATGAAGGTAAAGCAGCAGCCCAGGTGGATGTTCCTGGCTAGCCTTGAATAGTTGACGGTTGTGGCTTAAGTCGAGTGGGCAAACCTTGGATTCACCGAAGGGACCCCCCTTCCTTTCTGCCCTTCCCCTTGCAGGGCCCACTGCTCAGTTGCCAGACCTTCTTGTGTTCTGCTGGCTTGTCTCAACCACCCATAATTACAGGGTAATTAGTCCAGGAAGACACACACCACACGATAAAAGGAAAACCCAAAAGATTTTATAAACAGAAAAACAGAAACAGCTCCCTTTTTAAATGTCAAAGGGATTTTCTGGTACACACAAGGCACGGGTTAAATGCAGTCCAGTTGCTCACCCAATAACTGGGAAATTGAGTCCAATTCTAAAGTCCAGAGAGTCCACACACACAATCCTGAACAGCAAAAACCACGATCTTGACGAAACAATGAATCAGATAAACTGCCATGAGGCTAAAACACCAGGCTGCACTTTTATCTGTAGCACTAATTACAGCAGCCCCACCCAACCACAGGTGGCCTCATTTTCTCTTGTAATAATCCTTCAGTTGTTGTCTCCTATGCATCACTCTACGCATGTGTGGATGTGTCATTAATTCTTGTTCAGAATCCATGGATGATACAGATGACTGATCTCCTCCTGGGCTGTCTGCCAAACTCCCCTCTTCCCTATCACTCACACTTCCTTGGTCAGAGGAGACTTTGTCGGCAGATTCTACTGGGAGCAAAACAGGCCTCCCCCACATCCACCTGCACATTCCTTGGGGCAGGAGCTGGGCCAGAGCTAACCACAACATCTTGTGTGTGCAGGGAATGATTGTCTCCGAAGTCCTTCTTGCCTCCAACGTAGGGGGTGCAGTTGGGTCCCCACAGGAAGAAGCTCAGAACTATTATAGGTTTACTCATCGCATTTACATAATTGCTCATCTCACAAAAACGCAACGGCTGGATTCCCAGGGAGCTCCGTTCAGGACCAGCCCCCTCCGTGCCTGGCGCGTTCACTGCCGTCGCCGCTGCTGCTGGGCACCAGGAAGGCGTTCGAAGGATTTGGGGCAGTTCTGCAAGCGCTCTTGTCCCAGATTCTCTGCTGGAACTCTTAAATGCCTGGCTGGTTTCATTTTCATGCGTGCTCGTCTTATGTACGTTGGGAGGGTTCTGTTTTGCTGCTTTTTAAAAGAGAATGCATTCCATTTTATGCACAAGCCCTTCTTTTAAGCTGCTATTACTTAGATACATTAAATTGCAGGGGCAGAAATTCCTCTGCCTGAAGCTCACAAAGCAAATTGCGCCCCCCCCCCCCCTTTTAATTCCCTCTCGGCGTTTTTGCCTTTCCACTCTCACATTTGCTTGGCGTCTGCTGTGGGCCCTGCGTTCAAGAGGCCCTGTCGAGTGGGGAAATAACAGGCAGGGCAGCACTCTCAGGTTTCACATACAGGAAAAAAACCCTCAATTTTCAAAGACTAAAAAACCTGAAAAGCGAAAAGCATATATTGTGAGTGCTTGGCATTATAAAACTCCAAATCAAGCTTAATCCATCCTGTGCCATGGTGGACTGACTGGTGGAGTCCATTAAATGTCAATTTCTGCTGGAAACATGAATTGATTTATTTCAATATTTTTGATCACGAATGAGATCAAACCTATCTATCTACCTACCTACCTATCTATCTATCTATCATCCATATCTATCTGTCTGTCTATCTGTCTGTCTGTCTGTCTGTCTGTCTATCTATCTATATAATCTATCATCCATATCTATCTATCTATCATCCATATCTATCTATCTATCTATCTATCTATCTATCATCCATATCTATCTGTCTGTCTGTCTGTCTGTCTGTCTGTCTGTCTGTCTGTCTGTCTGTCTGTCTATCTATCATCCATATCTATCTATCTATCTATCATCCATATCTATCTATCTATCTATCATCCATATCTATCTATCTATCTATCTATCTATCATCCATATTTATCTATCTGTCTGTCTGTCTGTCTGTCTATCTATCTATCATCCATATCTATCTATCTATCTATCTATCTATCTATCTATCTATCTATCTATCTATCTATCTATCTATCATCCATATCTATCTGTCTGTCTGTCTATCTATCTGTCTGTCTGTCTGTCTATCTATCTATCATCCATATCTATCTATCTATCTATCTATCTATCTATCTATCTATCTATCTATTTATCATCCATATCTATCTATCTATCTATCATCCATATCTGTCTGTCTGTCTGTCTATCTGTCTGTCTATCTGTCTGTCTATCTATCTATCTATCTATCTATCTATCTATCTATCTATCTAATCTATCATCCATATCTGTCTGTCTGTCTATCTATCTATCTATCTATCTATCTATCTATCTATCTATCTATCTATCATCCATATCTATCTATGTCTGTCTGTCTGTCTGTCTATCTATCTATCATCCATATCTGTCTGTCTGTCTGTCTGTCTGTCTGTCTATCTATCTATCTATCTATCTATCTATCTAATCTATCATCCATATCTGTCTGTCTGTCTGTCTGTCTATCTATCTATCTATCTATCTATCTATCTATCATCCATATCTATCTATCTCTCTGTCTGTCTGTCTGTCTGTCTGTCTATCTATCTATCTATCATCCATATCTATCTGTCTGTCTGTCTGTCTGTCTGTCTGTCTGTCTGTCTATCTATCTATCTATTATCTATCTCTATAAAAGTTTCCATTATTCTCACAAATGTCCATTTTGTCTTAAAAATGGTTTTATTCTCAAGAACTGTTTTCTGTCTTTTTTAACCTTCTAATCCATGCATGTTTCATTAAATTTAGTGATGTCTAATACATATTTATCTGCATTATATTCTTTTCAGCTCACATTCATTATAATTTTAAAAAGTATTTTTTATTTTATATTTCTTAACATGAGTTAAATATTTTTTAAAAAAACATTTTGGCCTATTGTTTGAATATTTTATTTGTATTTTGCCCTAAACATTTTTTTTAACCTGCTATTATGTTTTATTTGGATCGGCCAATGAGCTTACATTATTTCAGAATGGTTTTGATTGTTGCTGTTGTAGGCTAATCCCGGTATTTGGTCATTTGTTCATTATTACGGTTGGTTTCCCAGTTGGCCATTGAGAGGCAGGACTTGTGGGGTCTTTCCTGAGGATCTGGAGAGCCAGGCGTGGATGTATGGGCGTTGAAGGCCTGGGGAGGAGGAGGCCGGCTGTCAGCTGTTCCCAGGGAAGCCGCCTTTGACGTCGGTGCCCCGGGTGTTTTGGGGGGGCCCAGAGGCGCCTATGACTGAGGGGGGCCCTGTGGGACCAGGGTGGAGCAGCCACACCTGGAGGGGGAGGGGGGCAGGTGAGCAGGAGGGCAGGGGGGGGGCTTTCTCGGGGGGGGAGGAAGGGGGGGCCATGGGAGATGGGGAGAGGGGGGGCCCTGGGGAACAAAAAGGGGTCCTGAGGCCTGATCAGACCCCTCCCTTTTTTTCCCCTTTGGAGACGTTTTGGAGCCCAGACGGGTGGGCTGTTTCTGGCCCTCTGGCTGGTGCCTGACGCTGGGTAAGGGCGCCTCTGTGTGTGTGTGTGTGTGTGTGTGTGTGTGTGTGTGTGTGTGCGTGTGTGTGTGTGTGCGTGTGTCACACCGCCTCCCCCGCTGTCAGGTAGGGTGGACGGAAGGGAAGCAGAGAGAAGCGCAGCTGGGCCTCTTATAGGGAGCTGCCAGACAGCCAATCAGCACTCAACCTTTTCCCTCCAGAATGGAGGACCTGAGTGAGGCCTGCATGCCTCAGTCTGAGGATGGGACGCTGTCTCGTGCCCCCCCACCCCCCACCCCGTTTCTCTCTGCAGGCCTTTGTGCTGGGTTCTCCGGCCCCTGGACGGCCTCGGTCGGTGTTCCCTGCCCCCCCCCCTCGCCTGCTGCAGTTTCTAGGAGGGTCTCATTTCTCTTCTCATGACCCCCCCCCGTAGGACTTCTGAAAAGGCGGCTAAGTGGAGCCCTCTGCTGAGTCCGTGGGGAGCCCGCCTGGTGTGGTGGCGGCTAAGGCATCAGCAGGAACCAGGAGGCTCTGGGTTCCAGTCCAGCCCGGAGCACAAAGCCAGCCAGTCGTTTTCTCTCAGCCCCTGGAAGGAGGCAATGGCAAAGCTCTTTTGGACAAGAAAACATGCTACGAATAATGCAGGGACGTGATGGAACAGAAGGGGAACCCGACCTCTAGGACCGGGCTATCCCTCCGAAAGCCCCAATTCCTCCACCCTCGGTTCTGTCCATCTGCCGCTCTGGGCAGCTTCAGCCAAGAATCCTTTTTGGCTCTTTTGCTGCATAGAAGCCTCGCTCTGGCCAGCGCATCAAAGCACGTTGATGGTGGACATGTCCAAGGACTGGAGAAATAATTGCTGCTTTTTATTTTTATAACAGAGAAATTGTGAAGCTGTATAACTCATCCAGGGTTGGAAATTACTTTGGCCTATGAACACAGTCCAGACGTCCAGGGGTTTTCACTTTTATAAATAAGGAAGTTGCCATGGAAATGGGTGTTTCCCCTACGTGCTTATTTATTGTAAAGTCCAAAGGGGAGATGACCTTCTTATAAGGCAGGGTAGGACAATGACACAATTGCAGTGCCTGGGTCACCTACAAAAACTGGAGGGGGGCTATTTTGCGGTGCCTGGGCTGCAGGTTTTGGTCCCCAGACCCACCTGCCTCCGAGCCCCCACCCGTGCGGGGAAGCACGAAGCCTCCGAGCTTCAGAACTTGGCTTTTCCTCAGAGGTCGCAACCAAGAACTGGGCAGGAGGCTGAGCTGCAGCTGCGTCAGTTCCACGTTTTCAGAAAGTGCAATTAGGATATTATATATACTATTTACTAATACCAGTAGTGTGTGTGTGTGCGTGTGTGCGTGCGTGAGAGAGAGTTTTTGGAAGCCACGTGACGTGAGATGACTTCTGTCCTACTTTGTGGATTCCCACATCTCTTCCCTACAGACGTCTTGACCGATGGAGACCGATGTCTTGCAAAACACTTTCTGAGAAGCCGTGAAACCCATCATTGTCTCCCGTTGACTCCTCCCTGATCTCAGTGAGAGGCGGGAGGGGGGGTGAAGGGCCAGCCCTATAGCTGCCTCTGATCATCCATCCTCCTTGGATAACGTCTCCCGGGGGGGGGCAGAAAGGGAGCTGTTTAAACGAATCCATTTGGGGCCCATGGGTTTGGTGCCAACAGGGGTCTAAGAGCTTTGGATTTCGACTGGATCCGTTGTGCCGTCCAGTTGGCTGCCCATTTTGGGCCACACAAAGCAAATGTAAAACCACTTGGGCCCTTTGGGTGAGCTGGAGCTTTCGGCCTTCCGACAGGAGTTGTGCAAACGTTTATTACTGGCACAAATAGTTGCTAGTGCTAGCAAGGCAACCGGACTCCTAAATTATAATCATCCAACCCTGGTGGATCTTGGACTGTTTAATCCAACGATTAATTGATTCACTATATTATTCATTATGGGAAACTTTTGTTGGTAACTCATCGTTTTTGGGGATGCCCCTCATTGCCCCCCCCCCTTGGAACCAATTAACACTGAGTACCATAGTGCCACTGCATAGCATATAAGAATCAAGAATGATGAAATGGTCAAGATTTTCCAGTGGAAGAGAAAAACCGTCACTTAAGGAGGGATGAATAAGGATGCTGAATGGGACCAAACCTTTTTAACTTTATGAAATTGTCACAGAGATTGAGACTTGGACATTAGAATATGTAACAGGATTATTTAGCCTAACTAGGGATAAAACCTTCTTTCTCTTTTGTTCTAGACATCCAAGGGATTGTGGCCTGTCTTGTGAAACCATTAATCACAGGGCAGCATTCCAGCAAATCCAAACAGCCAGAATTTACTAGGCCAACGTAACAGGGAGCAATATTCTGCTTTCACTGCCCTGCTGCAGAGGGTTCTTGCCCCTGGCTGACCTTGAGAAACCAAAGCAAGGTTGGACCTGCTTCGTATGTGGATAGGTGGCCAGACTCTAAATCAGACCAGGGGGCCAAGAAGCATCTGTTGACATATCACCTGGGTGGAAAAGCTCTTCTTGCTGGTGGTGCTTTTTGGAGTAATTTGTCTAAAGTCAGATGTGAAACTGGCCGGAGCTGATTGTTAATGGAATGAGAAATCTGAGGATTGTGGACTGAACCGAGAAGTCAAAAAAGTTCTGGGAAAAAAAGCACTTCATTTTCCTGGAAGTGACCAGGAATTAAGCTTGTTTTACCTCTTATCCCCTGCTCTGCCCCAGCGTTGGACCACAGAGAACGCAGCTTAGACAAAGTCTGTACAAACCTTAGTTTACTAATTAAGGACTACTAATGAGTTTCCTTAGTAGTCATCAAACACTACTACAGTTTAAAGCAGTCTTTTCTGAACACCGGCTGTTAATTCAATCTCATTAACAGCCAGTCCACAAATTCATAACTCAATTCTGAGTAAACAGTCTTATAGATAACAGCAATCTCACGATGGTTGGCAAAGGCAATTTCCGGGAGAACTGTCAAGAGAGAAAATGAGAGCCAATCAGATGTTTCTGGAGTCAAGACAGCAAGGAATATGAATGTAGTTGGCTCCTTCATCATCACCCCTTAAATAGGCTCAGGGAGTGGCCAATTAGCCCAAAGCCCTACCCCCGAGGAGACCTCCTCCTCCTGAGGAACCACTCCTGCCTTTTGGCAGCTCTGCGTACCCATGCGTTGAGAATAGGCTCCTCCTCTTCTTCCTCCTCGTCACTGGTGGGAGTTTCTGGAGGTTCCAAAGGCCCCGGCTGAACCTCCACCTCTGGCACCGAGTCCTCTCCAGCCTCCTCACTGTCAGCTGCAGCTACACAGGCCACCAGTGCATCACCACATCAGCCTCTTCATTGTCGGAATCAGCTACCAGCTGCACAGGCGGCTGGCAGGCCGCAACATCACCACACTAGGACAGAGGTTGCTTGTGTGGATTGATTCTCGGAGAGCGTGTTTCACAGAGGCCCTGCCTTTCTCTGGCTGAAATGACCCCAAACTGTCCCCATAACGGTTCAGTAGGATTCCTTGCACGTGGGGTGGCAAGGGCCAACACGAGCTAAGTCGCAGGTGTTATCAGAATGTGACTGTACACAGTCACGAACTGCTTCCGGGACTCCGGGCTCCAGGTTTACTCCCGAAGCCTTTTCCAAGGCAGTGGAGCCATGCGGTCAGAGTCCCCGTTCTCCTCAGTGGCTGTCCAGGGCGTCCTTTGTGTTCTTAGCATACCACGTTGCTTGCAGAGACCGCCTTCATGACCGTTGGCCTATTCTAGTCGGTTTCATCCGCTCAGTCCGCCAGAATCTGTCTTCTCATCTTCCGGATAGAAAAGTCCCTGTCTCGATGGAGGTCAATGAGCCATCGGCCACTCTCAACCTGTTTTGGCCAGCCTGTCGAAGGGCTGTGCACGTGCAACAGCTACTAGGAGCCACAGGTGAGAGCCGAGTGGCAGGTGGGGAGCAAAGGTGAACGAGCTGCCCTAAATGAGCTGCTGTAAAAGGACACGACATGCTCCCACACCGGAGGTGGTGCCCCTCCCTGAGCACTCCACACACCTGGCAATTCTCACAGTTATTGCCCAGACCATAGTTGAGCATTTTCTGGAGGAGTTAACTACCAGGCCTGGGCTTGACTGAACATCTATGTGGGTGGCAGTTGTTTTGTTGCACCAAAATTAACAAACAAATACATGCTGAACTGAGCTGAACCTGGACTTGTTGATTCGGAGTAATTTATTAGTTCTCTGTGTCTTTTGGACTTTTCAGATCTAGGTTTGATAGACTGGCCACAATCATCTGTTACTGATGACGAGTAAAATGAGGGTCTTGCCATTTGCAGCAATGAGTGGATTTCAAAGAAAATGACAGTGATGTTGCTTATCAGTTGTATGTTGAAAACAAACCTTGTGTAAGAAAAGGTTATGCATATTTTGAAACATTGAATGGGTTTGTTTGAAATTCTGAGACTGGGGAGAGAACATTTCATGCCAGCCAAAGCCGGGAGCAGCTCCCCCAATTTAAGGGATATAGAAAGCCCTGTGTCTAATCCCCTATGTCTCCCATCAGCCATGGGGTCAATTGTCACCTTTGCAGGAGAGAAGTTGATAAGATGGCAAAAGGAAAATAGTGGGAGCTTATTTTGGAATCTTTTACGAAAGTGCTGCTGCCTCTCTTAGTATTCAAAGAAAATCGCTTCATTCAATCAGATCCATGGCACGGAAACTGACAGGTCTCGGGAGGCATTCTATTTTTAGCACTTTTGGTC
The DNA here is from genome assembly GCF_031021105.1 of Erythrolamprus reginae. Lineage (NCBI taxonomy): Eukaryota > Metazoa > Chordata > Lepidosauria > Squamata > Dipsadidae > Erythrolamprus > Erythrolamprus reginae. Next base: position 140,990 of record NC_091955.1, on the reverse strand, counting down.
TCTCTCTGGTGCATTTAAATATCTCACCTATATATTGAGCTGAAAATAATCGGGGGTGTTTTTGTAGGTGATGATACATGGGCTCCAATTCCACCTGCAGAAGCCAGAGACAAAGAAGAAGAAGAAGGACTCGGGCCTCCCAGTAGGAGCCGTGGGGCGTCTTGTACAGACCAGGGCCAAGTCCCTGGCCGATTGCCTGGGAAAGAAAAGGCGAAAACCACAGCTAAACGTACCTTGTTTTTATCCCAGTATTGACCCTGGAGGTTATAAAGGAAGCATGATGACCCCGGTTGCTCCGTGGCCTTCACTGGGAATTCGTCTGGAGCTTCCTTACGCAGGCTCCGAAAACAGTCGGGCCACCCCAGAGGGTTAAATGACCCACACAAACACACCCCCTGGCCCTGGTGGAGCTCCCTGGATGGAGGCTCTCCCTCGGGGCTCCCATGGGCGGCCTCCGTGCCTGGGACGCTCGGTTGTCCCTAGGGCCACCGTGCCGTGGGGTGATCTTGTCCTCTGTGGTGGGGGTGTCCGGCTGGGGAGGGGCAGGGCTCGCCTGGACCACCCAAGCAAGGCCGAGCAGCGGTGGGGTTTAAGCCTTCGGGGAGGGGGGCAATGCATCCGCCTGGCGTCGCCTGAGCCTGGGACCCCGAATATGCTGGTTCGCGGTGGGCATGGCTCCCCATCGTTCTGCCGGTGGTGCGTGCTGTGCTTCCTGTTCTGTTTCTGGATCCTCTGCCTCTTCATCGGTGTGTCTGTTCCAGTGATGGCAAACCTTTCGTGGCTCTCGTGGCAAAAGCGTATTCTGCATGCCCACCGCCCCACCCCCGCGCATGCGCACAACCCCTGCCCTGAATTCCAGGCTGTATATTCCAGCCCAACCGTGGCACCTGGACGCCACCACCACCACATGCAGCAGGCGGGACAAGGGGCGCAGTAGAGTCTCTCTTGCTCAGAGTGGGTCTGAAGGCCATCGAAGAGGCACGCGGGGTCCGAAGGAGAGTGTGCGGTCAGTGTCAACGTATCTTGTTTTTAAAGTCAGGATGCTCTTTAGAGTTACAAGTATCGGTGTTACTATTTTAGTAAGAGGACGTTTTTAGTAATGTTGTAATGATTCCCTTCCTTAAATTCCAGGTCCAAGAATGGTTGTGCTTGAACTGCCAAACCCAAAGGGCGCTATCAGGACAACTTGGGGACATGGACAAAATCACGCCTGCCGTGTTTCCAAAATCCCCCGGTGGGCCACCGGACCCGGTCCTTCAAAGTCAGAGCAAACCTGCTGAGTTGCACCCCCAACAACAGATTCCAGCAAAATCTGCCCCACGGTCTGAAAAACCAAAGGTTGGTTCGGAAATTCAGAAAGAGGATCAAAAGGCAAAGAAGGACACACTTTTAACAAAGACATTTACTGGTAGGATCCAAGAAGAAATTTTTAAAATTGATATTTCAAAGCTTTCACCAGGAAAATTAGCAAAAACAACCTCTGTTGATAAAATCATTCAAGGAGTTTCAAAAGAAGATTCAAAAGCAGAAAAGGAAAAATTGGGAAAATCCTCATCTGCTGATCAAATTCTTAGAAATGAGTCAAAACCGGCTACAGTTGATAAGCCTTCACTTGATGAGATAAACATGGAACGTGCAAAAATACCTTCGTCCAAAGACCCAGAAGGTCAACCAGTGAAGCTGGCCAGGGAGGATCCTCAGGAAGGAGACCCAGACATCCAGGTCAAAGGGCCACCTGCTGATCGCGGCCAGGTGGATCGGGTGACCTTGGAAAAAATACCGCTGGCTGATAAAACCCCGCAAGACGTTCAAAAGCCGGATCCAAAGATTTATCGAGGCAAAATGACAAAAGTAGCCTCTGATGGCGAAATCGTGAAAGTTGAACCAAAATTTCAGCAGGCAAAATTGGCCAAAATACTATCCTCTGATCAAATTCAGAAAGAAGATTCAAAAAGAATTCCAGCCAAAATAATGAAAACGGTGTCTGCCGATCAGCTTTTAAAAGATTCTGTGAAATTTAAGGAACTGAAACAAGTGAGATTGCCCAGGGTGGAACCAAGGTCTCCCGAGACAAGTAGCATCCGAAGGCCAGAAGCCCCAGACCACCTTCGCCGGACCGAACACGTCCCAGAACGAGAGCCATCGTCTGAAGGAGCAAAACCAGGGTCTGAAACGAAAGGGCAGGAAGAACGTCCCATGAGGCCGGAAACCATCTCAGAGTCTCACAAACTGCTCAAAGACCTCCCCGTCTCGGTGCCAAAGTCTTGCCCTGTGGAGTCAGCGAGAGAGAAAACGGTAAGTGCTTGACCTTCCTCTCTTGCTCAGAATTGACAAAATCTATTTCTGTGTCGTGCCAGAAAATTGGGAGATATTCAGAGGAGTGAAGGGAGCGATTTACAGCAGCGTTCAGTGAACCTTGGGCAGTCCCTGAGTAGAGTTGGATACGGTTAGTTCCCGTATGTAATCACAGAGCACGTTCTCCCCTCCTCTCCCCCATCACTGATGATGTCACCCAGCTGGGTAACGAAACACCTGCAAGGAAATGAGTCTACGGAGAGGGGCGGCATACAAATCCAATTAATAATAATAATAATAATAATAATAATAACAACAACAACAACAACAACAACCAGAGGCCACAAAGGACACACAAAGTCCAACCCTGAGCGATGGACATTCTCCTCTGTTGGTTCATTTGAAACAGCCGCGCTCTCTCCTGGCAACTTCTCACCTTTTTATTTGTTTGTTTGTTTGTTTATATTTATTTATTTATTTATTTATTATTTATTAGATTTGTATGCCACCCCTCTCCGGAGACTTGGAGCGGCTCTCAGCAGGACACAAAATACAAATCCAATGATTAAAAACAGTTAAATCCCTTAATATAAAAAACAGTCATACATCCCAGACAAACCATGCATAAAACGGAGCGGCCGAGGGGAATCAATTCCCATATGCCTGATGGTAGAGGTGGGTTTTAAGGAGTTTGCAAAAGGCAAGGAGGGTGGGGGCAGTTCTGATCTCCGGGGGGAGTTGATTCCAGAGGGTCGGGGCCGCCACAGACAAGGTTCTTACCCTGGGTCCTGCCAGACGACATTGTTTTGTCAACAGGACCCGGAGAAGGCAGACTCTGTGGGACCTAATCGGTTGCTGGGATTCATGCAGCAGAAGGCGGTCCTGGAGGTATTCTGGTCCAATGCCATGAAGGGCTTTATAGGTCATTACCTATATAACACTTTGAATTGTGACTGGAAACTGATCGGCAACCAATGCAGACTGCGGAGTGTTGATGTGGCATGGGCATATTTGGGAAAGCCCATGATTGCTCTCGCAGCTGCATTCTGTGCGATCTGAAGTTTCCGAACACTCTTCAAAGGTCGCCCCACGTAGAGAGCATTACAGTAGTCGAACCTTGAGGTGATGAGGGCATGAGTGACTGTGAGCAGTGACTCCCGGTCCAGGTAGGCCCGCAACTGGTGCACCAAGCGAACCTGGGCAAACACCCCCCCTCGCCACAGCCGAAAGATGGTTCTCTAATGTTAGCTGTGGATCGAGGAGGACGCCCAAGTTGCGAACCCTCTCTGAGGGGGTCAGTAATTCCCCCCCCCCCAGGGTAATGGACGGACCGATGGGATTGTCCTTGGGAGGCAAAACCCACAGCCACTCCGTCTTATCCGGGTTGAGTTTGAGTCTGTGGACACCCATCCAGACCATAACAGCCTCCAAGCTCTGGCACATCACTTCCACTGCCTTGTTGACTGGACATGTGGTGGAGATGTACAGCTGGGTATCATCCGCATACTGATGATACCTCACCCCATGCCCCTTGATGATCTCGCTCAGCGGTTTCATGTAGATATTAAATAGCAGGGAGGAGAGGACTGGCCCCTGAGGCACCCCACAAGTGACAGACCTAGAGGTCAACCTCTGACTCCCCCCACTAACACCGACTGCGACCGACTGGAGAGGTAGGAGGAGAACCACTGAAGAACAGTGCCTCCCATTCCCAACCCTCCAGCCGGTCCAGAAGGATACCATGATCAATGGTATCGAAAGCCGCTGAGAGGTCAAGAAGCACCAGGACAGAGGATAAACCCCTGTCCTGGGCCCGCCAGGGATCATCCATCAACGTGACCAAAGCAGTTTCTGTGCTGTAGCCGGGCCTGAAACCTGACTGTTGAGGGATAATCGGCTAGATAATCGGCTTCTTCCAAGGACCGCTGGAGCACCACCACCTTCTTGACAACCTTCCCCATAAAGGGAAGGTTGGAGACTGGACAATAGTTATTAAGCACGGCTGGACCAAGCTCCGTGTCACCTCCCTGAAACCAGCCAGGAGGGACACGGATCCAGCAAACAGGTGGCAGAACTCACATCTCCAATGGCCTTGTCCACTTCATCAGGCGTCACCAGATCAAACTCTTCCCAGACAGATGGACAAGGACGGGCCCCACTCACCTCGACTGACTCGTTGTCAGTTGACTCTGTTATCCAATCAGAGTCGAGATCCGCCCAGATCCGAGCGACTTTATCAGCGAAAAATGTGTTATATGCTGACCTTAAGTTTAATTGGACCTTGCCTAGTATAATTTATGCCAAGTGGCATTGTTTTTATTTTGTAAAAAGACACATGAAACATAATAACAATAACGATAACAACAACAAAAGAACAACAACAACAACAACAATAATAATAATAATAATAATAATAATAATAATAATAATAATAATAATAATTTATTAGATTTGCATGCTGCCCCTCTCTGAGGACCATCATAATTAAGTAGTTAAATATTCCCTGTAATTTTTTACCTGTCGCCAGTGTCCCCAACTCTCGGGCCAGTTGCTGACTGAGCTTCCTCTTGTCCCACACAACTTTTTCCATGGTTAGTTTTGGTATTCACTGGAAGCCCCAGCAAACCCTGAGCCTCTCCGTGGACTGTTCTCTAATATCAGGCACATAGTGTCCTCTGCTTTACTTCCCCTTTGTAGCCCTCACAGCTTCTCAGGGAGCCCCATGCTGTGTGTCCCCTCCCACTTTATCTTCTCCGTGGTGGCCCCCTGTATTTGGGGCATGGTAGCCTTGTTCTTGAGGCTTTGCTCCTTAATATTGTTCTGGGAAGGTTTTCATCCACTGAGTCCTTACAGCTTTTCCCTTATTAAAACCATCTGAAATTTATAACACTAGCTGGTCCTGAGTCAGAGGCTTGAAGGACCTGACAGCCATCAGCCTCAGGAATCACCCAGTGGCCTATTATTAAGTGTGAAATTGGATTGTTCTACGTATCGATTACGTAGAACAGATTTTATCTTTATAGCAACTTTTTTTAAAAAAAATAACAAACTAAACTAAAACCATAGTAAGTTTAAGGATCAAAATAGTTTATCTTCACTTAAACATGTCGTTTGTGTTAGAAATGTCTGTAATGTTTTGTAACTTGAAATTTTCTATTAACTGAATGTGCATCAAAGTATTGTTATACTATCAGTTAAATCTAAATAAGATGCTGGTCCCATTAAATATAGCGCCACACTTTAAAATATTCCTGAATGATATTGAGAATAAGTTGTTCTATATTTAATTGGGGGACTTTATATTGGTTAAAGGCAAAAATAAGAGTCCCAGCTTAACCAAATTTTGTCACTCACAATGCTTTCTCGGGGTTTTCACAATTACAGTTTCTATTGGTTGGTGAATTTATCATTTTATTTATTTATTTTATTAATTGGACTTCTTTTACGCCACCCCTCTCGGAGGACTCGGGGCGGCTTACAACATATCATAAAACAATGTACAACATTTTAGATCCAGTTAATTAAATATAAAATATAAACAACCCCAAAGCCGTAAAAACCCAAGTCACTCCCATTCAATCCACTGTCCCTCAGCACGTTCATTGGCCGGGGGAATCTCATGGCCCGGAGCCTGGCGCCATAAGTGAGTCTCCAGACTCTTGCGGGAGGCGAGGGGGGTGGGGGTAGCGCGAACCTCCGTGTCTGGATGAGATAAATCTTAATATGTGGCTGTATGTTTATATATGTTTTAGGAAAAAGAAGATGACAAATCAGACATCTCGGCCTCTCAGCAGCACAGAAGCCCTCAAGGCTTGAGTGACACAGGGTATTCCTCAGACGGCGTCTCAAGTTCCCTGGGCGAAATCCCAAGTCTTATCCAGGTGGACGAGAAGGACGTGTCAAAGGAGTCCTTTGAAAAGGGGTCCCTTTCGCAAGGGGGCAGCCCGGCCAGCCCCTCTGACCTGGCTAAGCTAGAAAGCACTGTCCTGTCGATTCTGGAAGCTCAGGTCACCAGCCTCGCGCAGGAGAAGCCCGGGAGGATCAGCGGCCTTCCCGCTGAGCAGGCCTTCAAGGCCTCTCGTGAAGCAGCCCTCTTGCCTCCCGCCTCAGAGCTGCTCGGCTCCGAGGAAGAAGGCTCGAGGAAACTGGGCATTCAGGACGGGGGAGGCCCTGAACGCGGCGGTGGGGAAACTTTGCCCTCCCAGAAAGGGCCCAAGCGGACAGCAGGGGGGGCAGAGGGCGCCAGGAGGCCTCGCTACGACTCTGTGGAAGACAGCAGCGAGAGCGAAAACTCCCCTGTGCCACGAAGGAGGCGGAGGCGGCAGACCAGCGCCGGCTCCTCAAGCAGCGATGATGACGAGGAAGGCAAAGCAGGAGACAGTCCGGCTTCAGGCGAGGACGAGGATTTCATTCGGAAGCAGATCATGGAAATGAGCGCAGACGAAGACGCTTCCGGTTCCGAGGATGAAGAATACATCAGAAAACAGTTGAAAGAAATCAGTGCAAATGAAACTCAAAAGAAGGAAGAAGTTAAGATCAAAAAAGGAACAGCGGGAAAACATAAGAGGGCGTCACGTAAAAGTAGCGCAGGCTATGAAGAGGATTCCGGAAGGCGCCACTCCTGGCATGATGATGACGATGAGGACGAGGCTTTTGATGAAAGTCCAGAACCGAAATATAGGGAGACGAAAAGTCAAGAGGGCGAAGAAACCAGTGCCACCGGCGGAGGGGGTCTTCGCCGCTTCAAAACAATAGAACTTAACAGTACAGTGACAAATAGGTTTCCTGAAGGATCAGAAACACCAAAGAGGTCTTTATACTTTGACGAAGAGCCAGAATTAGAAATGGAAAGCCTCACAGACTCTCCAGAGGACCGATCTCGGGGAGAAGGGTCTTCGAGTCTGCATGCCTCCAGCTTCACCCCAGGTACGTCTCCTACCTCCGTTTCTTCCTTCGATGAAGACAGCGACAGCAGCCCCAGCCACAAAAAAATAGGGGGAGAAAGCAAGCAGCAGCGCAAAGCCCGGCATCGGAGCCATGGGCCTCTCCTCCCGACGATTGAAGACTCTTCCGAGGAAGAGGAGCTCCGGGAGGAGGAAGAGTTGCTGAAGGAGCAGGAGAAGCAGCGCGAACTGGAACAGCAGCAAAGGAAGAGCTCCAGCAAGAAGTCCAAGAAAGACAAAGACGAGCTGAGGGCCCAGAGGAGGAGGGAGCGGCCGAAAACCCCACCCAGCAACCTTTCTCCGATCGAGGATGCTTCCCCAACGGAGGAACTGCGCCAGGCGGCAGAAATGGAGGAACTGCATCGATCTTCTTGCTCCGAATATTCGCCGAGTATTGAATCTGACCCTGAGGCCTTTGAAATCAGTCCGGAGAAAATAATAGAAGTGCAGAAGGTTTATAAGCTGCCAATGGCTGTCGTCTCGCTCTACTCTCCCACGGAAGAGCCGCCCGTTGGGATGGCCCAGCCAGGGGACAGTCAGAAGGCTTTGAAAAGCGCAGAGGAGGCCTATGAGGAAATGCTGCAGGCCTCCCAGCTGGCCAAACCTCTCCCGGGCGAGAGTGAAAGGGAAGAGGGGTTCGAGAAGGAGCCCCTGTATGGCGGCATGCTCATAGAGGACTATATCTACGAGTCGCTAGTAGAGGATGCGTACGGTGGGGAGTCCAACCTCATTTCGAAACAAGTGTGCGAGGAATTTAGCCAAGAGGAAGAGCAGAAACCCCCCCCGGAGCACATCTATGAAGAACCTATGCAAAGCCCCATTGATTTACAAGACACCTATTATAGGATAGAGCTTTTGCCTTCAGCTATGCCTCAGGAAGACATTGTCTCCAGTTCTTACATCATGCCAGAGAGCCACGAAATCGTCGTCCTGGACAATGGGGCACCATCTTCGAGTGATGAAAAGCAGCTGCTGGATGCAGATGTGGTTTATGAAGAACTGATGAAGCGCCAGGGAATACAGCTGACCCCGGGCTCCAGCCCTACTCAGTCATCCCCTGAATTAGTTTCCATCACAAAGAGGAGCCTGTCTGTTGAAGCAGGAGACAGTAACTCCCTGGTTTCAAGCACTTCTTCAGCAGTTTCAGACACAACATCGGTGAGCCCTGTAGTGCTGCCCATTCCAGATGTTAAAATTACCCAGCATTTTACCACTGAAGAAACAGAGGATAATTATTGTACTGATTATGCCCGTGAGGTGGAAGAAATTATTTCCCAGGAAACATCCCTGTTGACAGACCCAGAGGCCTTAGAAAGTGCGGCCACCCCTCTTTTCCCGTCGGATGCGTGTTCCCTCACATCATCCACATCGTCCATTTACACCACGGGCACCCCTTCGCCTGTGGCTGGGACAGGGGGCATCGCCTCCCTTGGTAGAGATCCGGCAGGGGCTCTCAGTGAGCTGTCAGATTCAGAAGGGGTCGTTTCAATGGCACAGGCGGCTTCCATTTCCCAAATTGAGGACTACGAACCTCTTGCTTTCACCCCCAAACGGACACCCACGGCCAGAGGTCTGACGGATGCCAGTCAGGGTCCAGTTGCCTTTCCTGACACCGACTCATTTGTATCCACTTCTGTGGAAGCCAAACCCACAAGGGTTGTCCCTGCGGCCTCGGCAGGAGATGGCAACGCTGGAAGAGACGCGGCAAAGTTGAATGAACTAAAGAGACTTTCTGAAGATGAATATTCAAGGGTTCCCATTGATGTGGCAGCAATAGATGCTGTGTCTGACCAAGAATCCATCTGCATAGTTCCATTGTGCCCTGTTTCTTCTGTTATATCTGCACCTGAAACGTCTGCCGCCTCTGTTGCTAGTTCCCAAACATATTCGTTTTTGGAAAGATCTCTTGTTCATCCCTACCCACCGTATGCTCCCCCTCCCCCCCCTCCTCCCCCTCCCCCACCTCCCCCTCCGCCACCCATTCTACCAAAGCCAGCCATTTATCCTAAAAAGAAGCCACCAGTCAAAACTGCAGGGACCACCGTTCCCACCATGGTGCCGTCCCTCAGTGCTGCCCAGGTAGGAGAGACCTCTGCTGTAAAAGCTGGTGTGTCTCCTCTCACACAAATGTGCACACCGGCCCCACCCCCAGTGCCGCCTAAGCCAGCTTTAATTCCAGTGGGGCTTGTATTCGCACACAGACCTTCTGAAATAATAAAGCCTCCCATTGCCCCTAAACCAGCCCTTCCTCAGCTACCGGCACCTGTTCCTAAAGTGACAGAAACACAGTCCCAGCCAGCAGGCCTGCGCTCAGCCCCCTGCATGACCCTGAACCTGGTCTCCCCTGCCGAGTACAGATTGGCCTCCCCCACCTCCCCGTCCTCTCCCCATTCCAATAAATCCTCCCCGAGGTTGTCCAAGCCCGCTCAGGAAACCTACGTTGTCATCACATTGCCCTCTGAGCCTGGGACTCCGACCGAATCCATCACCAGCCAAGCCGTCAGCAGCTGGCCAGCGACTTTGCCCCTCCAAGAGCAAGCACCAGAGGCTGGCCAGACATCGTCCATGCCATCTGTGCGCGCAGTGCGGATGCAAAGCACAACACATCAAAGCAAGAGGATCCCGGAGGCTTTGAATGCTTCTATCCCTGCCACCGTGCAGCCATTTTTTGGCATGGTGCCTAAGTCCACCACAGAACTAATAACAACAGGGATTGCCAGGAACACTGCGTCTTTGGTAAAAAACGCCAGGCTAGAGAGCGTTTCCATAACGATGCCCGCAGAGACCAGCCCTGTGGTCGAGAGAACTCGATACAGAGAAAACGGAAGGTCCCGTGTCTTTGGTGACGTCATGGATCTCCGTACCTTGACTAAGACCGGTATTGATAGAAGAGGCAGCTGTATGGACCTATCTGCCCCTCCCGCAGATGCGAGAAGACAGGCAATGGCAGGGGACACCTTTGGGCAGTGGGTCAGCACAGTTCAGCCAGGGATCATCAATCTTAGCACTGTGTCCATGGTCAGTCTTTCTTTAGCTCCTGTTGCCGATGCCGTTTCAGTAAAGACCTGTGCGTCCACTCTAACTTACAGCGCAAGCGTCGAGAGCCTCCCAGACCTTGGGCATGGAATGGCCACTCCGCTTCAGTTAACCACCCCAAAGCCCTTTGAGCTCGGTCCTGGAGTGACAGGGAGCCAGGCCCTCTTTTCAGGCAGAGATGATGCGCCCATCAATCTCTCCCTGGGCATGCCGGCATCGGCACTTGCCTGGGCAGCTACAAAGCCCGCAACCGCACCTCCACTTGGGGTAACCAAGGATGGCCTCACTGGTTCCCCTGCTCACAAAGCTGTGGACAGCGGGGCGGTTGACCTGAGCACTACAAAGTCCTACAGGACGATGGTGACCATTGGCGAAACAGCTTCAGGATTTTTTACAACTGTAATTGAAGACGATGAAAAACCTGTAGATTTGACTGCAGGGAAAAGAGCTGTTTGTTGTGATGTGATTTACAAATTGCCCTTTGGGAGGAGCTGCACTGCTCAGGCCCCAGCCACTACCCTCCCAGAAGATCGTTTCGGCTACAGGGATGACCACTACCAGTACGGCCGCTCCGGGTCCTACGCTTGCCGGGGAACTGGGGGCATGAAGCCCTCCATGTCAGACACCAACTTGTCCGAGGCTGGGCTCTATCCGCACAAAGGGCAGGACGCCTTCGAGTACCAGGCTGGGGCGGCCGATCTAGCGGTAGACTTGACTTCTGGCAGAGTCACTACAGGTCAGTATGACAAGACGGCGGACTTTACTCAGAAACTTAGTAACAACGTTGCTCATCTCATTTCAGGGTGATTTTTGGCTTTTTTCCCCATTTTGTTTTTTGTCTTTAACCCTTTCATTAGGCTTTATGTTCAACAGCGTGGCAAATTTGGTTGAATTTTCCCCATGTATTTTTTTTTTTCAATTTTCATCCGTTGTTTTGTGGAAAGAGATACCCGCATGTGCCAGCATGCTCCAAAATTTTTCTTTTTTTTCTTCCTGTCCTGCCCAATAAAATGTTGAAGATTTGCATGCAGCTCCTTCCCGCTTTATTGCTCACAATTGTCACTCATCTCTGTAGACTGCCTTTCAGAACCCACACCAACATTAAAGACGGTGTTTTGGGGGACTGGACTATAACTCTCCCCTATAATTTCAGGTGAAATTGTGGATTATTCAAGCAAGATTGTTGATCCATATCCAGAGAGCCGGCGTGTGATTTCTGGCGTTAGTGCACCTCAGTATTCCCAAGCAAGAATCGCCTCCTCCTTAGGAGCCCCCTACGGAAGTGTGTTGAGATCCTCCAACGGGGTGGTCTACTCCTCGGTGGCAGCTCCGATCCCATCTACATTCGCCATCACCACACAGCCCGGCTCCATCTTCAGCACCTCAGCCCGAGACCTGCCTCCCCTGCACGCCACTGATTCAGGGCCTTCCTTGCCCAACCTGCCGCAGAGCCAGGCGCTCCCAAGGCCGCTGCAGTTTCTGGCAGCTTCTGAACAGGACCCCTCAGTGGCTGCCATTGACCCAGGAATGCAGGCTCTCCCTCTGGAAGCGATGGCCGCTGAGCCCACGCTGCCCGTCTTCAGTACGGCCTCTGAGGCCTTCCTGGATGGGATTGACGATGAAGGGGCTGTTCTCCTGGAGCCTGAAGAAGACCACCAGCAGCATCTGGACATTGAACGTGAGCTCCTGGAGCTGGAGAAGCTGAAGCAGCAGCGCTTTGCAGAGGAGTTGGAGTGGGAGCGTCAGGAAATTCAGAGGTTTAGAGAACAAGAACAGTTCATGGTTCAAAAGAAGCTGGAGGAGCTGCACTCCATGAAGCACCACCTCCTCTACCAGCAGGAGGAAGAGCGGCAGGCTCAGTTCATGATGAGGCAGGAAACACTAGCTCAGCAGCAGCTGCACATCGAACAAATCCAGCAGCTTCAGCAGCAGCTCCACCAGCACTTGGAAGAGCAAAAGATCCACCAGATGTATCAATATAACTACGACCCTTCTGAAACGGTGTGCCCAAAAACGACCACGGATCAAGTCCTCCTCGAGGGCCAGTACGCTGCCAGCCACCAGTTCTGGCCTGGTGAGGAGGGGATCCCCACGACCTCTGCTCTCCTGGGCATGGAGATCCCGGACAGCCAAGGCTGGTATGCTGTGCAGTCAGAGGGCATGGCTCAGTACCTTCCCACGGCAGGGGCCCTGAGTTCTGTCCCTGACCTCGCTCTTAAAGTCCTGGAGGCGGGAGAGGAAAAGCAGCTGAAGAAGAAGAGCCCCGTACCAACGCTGCACGGCCTTTATGGGGAACCCGGTGAAGGGGCTGAAGGGGGGGAGCCCAGGGGTCTTAAAAAGATAGCCGAGAGTGGCGTCCAAACCGACGACGAGGACGGTGCAGACTTGGGCTATGCCGACAGGAGACGCAGAAGCAAGAAGAGCGTTGACACGAGTGTCCAGACAGATGACGAGGACCAAGAGGAATGGGACCCCGCCAACAGAGCCAGGAGGAAGGCCCGTGTGGGGAAACACGAAGGGAGCGGGGAAGCGGGCAAGGCCAAGCCCTTTCCCAAGGTCTCCAGCATTGCGGTACAGACCGTGGCTGAGATATCGGTCCAGACGGAACCTATCGGAAGCATCAGGACCCCATCGGCCAGGGCCCAGTTCGATGCGAAGATAGAAATAGTCAAACACATTTCAGCCCCAGAAAAGACGTTCAAAGGAGGAAGTTTGGGGTGTCAGACAGAGACCGACTCAGAGGCCCAGAGTCCCCCGTATCATAAAGCCACCTCCCCTCAGAAAGATAAAAGGCGCCCGACACCACTAGAAATAGGCTACTCGTCCCACCTTCACCCTGAAAACACCCTCCAGGTAGCTCCTTCCGCCCCCAAATCTCCCAAAGTCCTCTACTCCCCCATCTCCCCCGTTTCTCCAGCTGCAGTCCTGGAGTCGGCCTTTGTGCCCTACGAGAAGCGGATGGCTGAAGAGAGCAGCGCCCAGACCATGCTCCACGCCGAAGGGCCCGCGGCGGCCCAGCTGAGCCCAGAGTCTGCCAAGGGGATCCAGCGTTCTTTGCTGGACCCGAAGCCTCTGAGCCCCACGGCGGAAGATCTCCTCTCCAGGACCCATTTCCAGTACGCGGACAGCTTCCTGGTAAGACCATGTCCCCCCTCCCCCTGTTGACACGTATGTTATACGTTGCAGCCATGAGCTTTGCTTTGTTAACTGGCTGGAGTGGATGGAATGTTTGGTGGACAGTTTTAGAAACAAAGGCCTGTCACGTTAGAAACCAGGATAAGGGTACTTTAAAAACAGAATTTATACTGCAAGAAATATGCTATTGACATTTCACTGGAGAAAGGCATGGTCTTGAATGAGAGCATCTAATTGCAATATTTAAAGTTGTAGTTGTTTCTTTACATAATTAACTTATCAACATTTTTCTTTGTACATTTGGTCTATTTTTAAAAAACTTAAATGTATTCACATCGCAAGGGCATTCTTGTGTATACCCTGGCCTTTTTCTTTCTAAGTTTTTTCTCCTCTGTGTGTATAGTAAGAAGGTTGTAATATTACATACGGTTCCTTAAACACATGGAATATATGGAGCACGTCTACTGTATTTGCAGAAAAGATGAGTTGCCAAAACCATTTGCCCAGTATCAGCCCTGTTGGTTTTATGTGCTCTGCTTCTCCAAGAATGTTGAGTCAGGTCCAGCCGAGTTCATCCTAGGAGCTAAAGGTCACCATGGCCAGAAGTGGGGCGCTGTGGAAGTCCTTGTGTGAAGTGTATCCTTGGAGTATCCTGGGAGGCAGTGTCACTCCCAACCGCTCCAGTGGAGGTGCCAGGCCAGAGTCCCTGGGGGGGGGGGCTGGATTTCTGGAGGGAAATCGTGACTCCCACATAAAGGAGGGAGGGGAATGGGGGTGGTCCAGATTGTAAGCTCAGCCTCCCCCCCCCATGGGTTTGATGAAGGTTGACCAGGGCCACGTGGGAGGCGATCTGTCATGGGATCCATGCAGGGGTCTCTGCTTCCTTGAGTGGGGGGCCCCCTTGAAGGCCTTGAAAGAGGAGAATGCGCCCCACTCCTTAAGAGATCAACCATTTCTATCTGGTCTCCAACCTTCCCTGCGCAGCTGCTGAGGCCTGTACTCCTCTACTTTTTGTTTGTTTATTTAGATAAATATTTTTTTAAAAAAATTGGCAGCATGTGTATCAAGCTAGGACAGAAGCCATAAACATTGCTTGATTTTTCTGTCCATTTAGCAATCCAGAGTGACTGGATGGTATTTTCTGGGAAATTATTAATGAAATTCTGGCGCAGATGATACATTTCTTAGGTATCTCCAGTGATTTATCCTAACCAAATGTTGAAAGTTGAATACGGGACTTGCCACGATTGAGAAAGATTTACATCTATGAAACAACCCTTACTTTCCAATGAAAGTTTATATTCTTGTATAATGGTATGTCCCAGTGAGAAGATAACGAGGTCAGAATCTATCTAATTTGTATTTGAGAAATTAGTTTTATTGCACTAATGTGGACCAAATTCATTCTGTATTTCAAACAAATCAATTTGATTCAGTTGTCCCAAACTAATATGTAGTTTTAAACATATTCATTTCCACCCCACACCCCCACTTCTCAGAATGTGGCAATATAATCCTCAACCTACGTACAGAAGAGGTTTTTAATCCCAAAAATTTGTGTGCATTTTTAAAAATCATAAATACTAAAAATAGAATACAGTAGGCACAAAAATATACACGTGAGAAATTATTAAAAGCCCAAAACAATCAAAAGCTGTGTAGTCTGCTGAGTGAACGTCCTTTGAAGCAAGGCCGATTTGCAGCATATATAGTCTGGTCTAGGGAGGTCAACGACTTATCGCCCGGTTTTCCTTTTCTTATGTCAGGCACTTAATTGTTTTAAACTATTATTTCCGCTTAGTGTTTTTCCCCCCTTTTGTATGTGTTTAACATTCCTGACCTTCGAAGGGAACTCTGTGTAAGATACAAGCCAGAATGGGCACAGTTTCTGGAATGTGTAAGTTGAAGGTACCGTCCGGCAACAGGTAAGGCATATTCCTCACCGATATTTCCTGACTTTCTCTCGTCTAGTATATATGCTCAAAGTTTTGTAGACTTTCTGGCACCCCAGCCTCTTCCATTTCCACAGCCGTCTCCCATTCCCACGGAAGGCCTAAAAGATTGTGGGGGGTCAGGCCGTGCGTTGATGCTGCTGTGGCCCAGTCCAGCTTCTTGTTCCCAGCAGCAAGGAAGGCCAAGGGTTCAGTAGACCCCCAGAGTGTCTTTCCGTAGTGCTGGCTGTCCAGTTGCCGAGACAAAGACATTGCCTCTGGCAACGCAGTTCAGTTCTGCTTAGTGGGGAAAAGAAACGGACGGGTCCCTTCTGTGTGAATTCTATCGATTCACTTTCGAAACCATCTAGAAGAAGGATAAACACTTCATTCTTTCATGCTGAGCTCAGTAAATTGAGTGGTGTACTTTGAAATACTCGACGCGGGAGCGTGTGGGCCTGCTGTCTTGTTTCCGAAACAAAATGAGCCTGTTCTCTGTTTCTGTGTGTGCAGGCAGCCAAAGAGGCCCCGGCCACCGCAGCACCCTCGGGCCTGCAGAAGAAGGTCAAGCGGACGCTGCCCAACCCGCCTCCCGAGGACCTTTCGGTGGGGACCCAAGCGGCCTTCTCCACCGCGGGATCAGTTTCGCGTCGGAGGATCTGCAGGAGCAACACCATGGCCAGGGCTAAAATCCTCCAGGACATAGACAGGGAGTTGGACCTGGTGGAAAGAGAGTCTGCTAAGCTCCGCAAGAAACAAGCAGAACTGGACGAGGAAGAGAAAGAAATAGACGCAAAGCTCCGGTACCTGGAAATGGGCATCAACCGCCGCAAGGAAGCCCTGCTCAAGGAGCGGGAGAAGAGGGAGAGAGCCTACTTGCAAGGGGTCGCGGAGGAGCGCGACTACATGTCCGACAGTGAGGTCAGCAGCACCCGGCCGGCCAGGGCAGAGCCCCAGCATGGCCTGGAAAGACCCAGGACTGCACCCCAAACGGAATTTGACCAATTCATACCCCCCCAGACACAACCGGAAGCTCATTTTGCCACTCCTACGAGTCCCTACACGCAGTACCAATACTCTTCCCCTGCCCTTCCTACTCAAGCACCGACTCCCTACACGCAGCAGTCCCATTACCAGCACCAGCAGCCTTTATACCAACAGCAGGTTCCGCCTTACCAAACCCAAACCGTGGTGCCTGTGTCCTTCCCTCCCCAGGCTCAGCCCCCACCAGCTTTGCAACCTTCCTATCAGCTCTCCTCTCCGCTGGTGATGATCCCGCAGAAGGCGAGGCAAACATCATTGTACATGGAACCCAAGATAACCACAAACTATGACGTCATCCGCAGCCCATCTCTCCTGATAGCGTCTGCGTCCTCCGACAGCGCCTACTCGGCAGCTCACCTGGGCAGCAAGTACAGCACTTTGGACCTGAGGCTGGGCCTGGACGAGAGGAGCAGCATGGCCAGCAGCCCTATCTCCAGCACCTCCGGGGACTCCTTCTACACGGACCTTGACCACCACAGCACGCGGGGTTATGTGCTGCTGGATGACATGGGGGACCTCTCCAAAGAGGCGTCCACCCTGAGCTCAGCCTATGGGCTGCATGAAAAGGACCTCAGCAAAGCCGATAGGCTCCTTCGGACCCCCGAGGCCCGGAGAGCACAAGAGCTGCCGGACTTCCTCTCATCCCTGCAGGCATCTTCCCGGCTGCATAGCTACATGAAGACGGACGAGGAGGCGATGGAGGATCCCTACGAGCTGAAGCTTCTGAAGCATCAGATCAAGCAGGAGTTCCGGAGGGGCACCGAGGGCCTGGACCCCTTGGCCGGCCTCTCCCACTACTACCATGCGGACACGGGCTACAGGCCTTTCCCCAAGACTGAGAGGTACAGCATCGGCAGGCTCACTCTGGAGAAGCAGGCCGCCAAGCAGCTGCCGGCAGCCCTCCTCTACCAGAAGCAGTCCAAGCACAAGAAGGCTTTGATGGATCCCAAGTTATCCAAATTCTCACCCATTCAGGAAAGCAGAGACCTCGAGCTCGACTATTCGGCCTACCTGACTTCCAGCACCTCTTCCGTCGGGAGCATCCCCTCCAAAGCAAAGCTTCTCCAAGAGGACGTGACCTTTGGCCTTCGGAAGAACGTCTCGGACCAGCAGAAGTACATGGCTCCCACCTTGTCCCACTCCCTGGGAACAAGCCTTGGGGCAGCGCTGAGCGTCAGTATGAGGTCCGCTCTGCAGGATGAGGTGGACAAGTCTTACTCCGCCAGCGCTACCCGATCCAGACCCTCTTCAAGGCCGTCCTCCGTCTATGGGCTCGACCTGTCGCTCAAGCCGGACTCTTCCAGCTCTTCCTTAAGGTTGAAAGCCCAGGAAGCCGAACCCCTGGACGTTTCCTTCAGCCACGCGGCTCCTTCCGGCAGAACCAAGCCTACCAGCCTGCCCATCAGTCAGAGCAGGGGGCGGATCCCAATAGTCGCACAGAACTCAGAAGAGGAGAGCCCACTGAGCCCAGTGGGGCAGCCCATGGGGATGGCTAGGGCGGCTGCCGGGCCACTGCCCCCCATCTCTGCAGACACCAGGGACCAGTTTGGCTCAAGCCATTCCTTGCCCGAAGTCCAGCAGCACATGAGGGAGGAGTCGCGCGCTCGGGGCTACGATCGAGACATCGCCTTCTTCATGGACGACTTCCAGCACGCCATGTCAGACAGCGAAGGTAAGCCAGGCTTCGGGCTGCCCCCTTT
The DNA here is from genome assembly GCF_031021105.1 of Erythrolamprus reginae. Lineage (NCBI taxonomy): Eukaryota > Metazoa > Chordata > Lepidosauria > Squamata > Dipsadidae > Erythrolamprus > Erythrolamprus reginae. The sequence continues at coordinate 122,906 of NC_091955.1, read as the reverse complement.
CACAGCACAAACCCCAGTGTTACGCATGTGTCCGGCCTCAGCATCTGTTGGGAAATAGGGGGGCTTCTTTAAAAAAGTGCCTTTCCAGATGTTTGTGCCTGTAAATGTGTCTGGAGTCTGCAGGCGTGTCCTTCTCAGCTTGCTGGCTTCCCAGTGCATCAGCAGACGCGCATGATGTCACCTTTGTTTGCATGTGCATTTTTCTTTGCTGGTTTTTCAGAAAGGGTTCCCTCCCCCCCAGGACTGGCTTAGCGGGAGGGGTCTTCCGGGCACTATGGTTGAGAGACAACATTATTGATTCTAACAACTTAATCAATACAAGACCCGGATTAAATGCAATTGCACCATTATCTCCCTGATGGCTGAGCTTCAGGCCTCGCTTGCTGCCGTGTCCCCTTGCCCACTCGTCCTGCCCTAGCGTGTCCCTGGGTGACCGAGGCTAAGAGGTGGGCGGCCAACGCTTGCGGGGAGAGCTGGATCCCAGGAGGGACAGAAAACGGCTGCTCCTTCCCTCCCCCTTCCTCTAAGCAGCGGGGTCCCTCTCCCGCCAGCAGAGGGTGGTGGATCAGCCCCCCCTTCTCTTTTGGGGGTGGCCATGCTGGGCCTGCAGCTGAGAGGAAGGGTCCACGGGAAAGCTGCCTAGCAGAGACTTGGGGTGAGGAAGTACGGCAGCGGTTTTAAGGTGGGCACAAGCAGAGTTCTCGCTTAAGATGAAACAGTAAATGGATAGAGGTGGAATCCCCTCGCTACGAGTGAAACTGATGGGTTGGGTGGGGTTTATCAATATCATTGACCTACAGACATATAACTTGACCTGTCATTTCTTAGGCAGCAGGTAGATTGGTCACCTTCAGTTTTTCTCTGTTGACCGAATAAAATATTTTCTATTTTGGAAAGCTAGAGATTTAAAATAATGAATACAAACACTGAACTTTGCACATGTATCAATGGAGGTTTAGATTGCGTTTAAAAAAAAATAAATCTCCATCTACCTGCTCTAAATCTTAAAGGAGCCACATAATATTTCACGGGCAATGTTATGCTTATATCCACTTTGACTGACTGAAGACAGAGCTGCTCAGTGAAGATTTGGTCAAGATTGTTACAAGGCCCAAGGCAAAACTGTTCATTTTCCAACTACATATATGTTTCTGTGAACACATGCATGCATTTAATTCATACATACATATACTGCTCTAAAAAAATAAAGGGGACACCCAAATAACACACCCTAGATCTGAATGAATGAAATATTCTCATTGGATATTTTGTTCTGTACAAAGTTGAATGTGCTGACATCAAAATGAAATTGATTGTCCATCAGGGTCGCTTCCTAAGTGGACAGTTTGATTTCACAGAAGTTGGATTGACTTGGAGTTATATTGTGTTGTTTAAGTGTTGCCTTTATTTTTTTTTGAGCAGTGTACATACATAATGTATTATGTACATAAATATGTGTGTGTGTATGTGTGTATAGATACATGGAGAGATTACATGTTTTTGTGTTGACAGCCGAATATATATACTCTGTGTGTGTGTGTGTGTGTGTGTGTGTGTGTGTGTGTGTGTGTGTGTGTGTGTGTAATCAGCTGTTGACACGAAAACATGTAATCTTTCCCTGGCTCAGCCGACAAGGGAGGAGAACCTGTGGCTTACAGGGTAAAAGAGCCGGGTTGGCGCAGCAGGTAGAGTACAGTACTGCAGGCCACTGAGGCTGACTGTAGATCTGCAGGTCAGCGGTTCAAATCTCACCACCGGCTCCAGGTTGACTCAGCCTTCCATCCTTCCAAGGTGGGTCAAATGAGGACCCAGATTGTGTGTGGTGGGGGGGGGCAAGAGGCTGGCTCTGTTTTTAAAAAGTGCTATCTTAACATGTTGTAAGGCCGCCCTGAGTCGAAGGAGAAGGGAGGCATAAAGAAATCGAATGAATGAATAAATAAAAGCACTTCCTAGCAAGGCAAGCAGACCAGGTGTGAATCCTAGAAGTGCTGTCCCCCCCCCCAGCACAAGGACAGAAGCACCAGCCTGAAGACGACGGGTGGGACCTCTGAAACTTACATGGGAAGAAACCCAAATGTGCCAAGACCTTCATGCCTGGACCTGTGAAAACCTGCGAAAACAAATATACATATATACACACATACATATATACATACAGGGGTGGGCTACAGGGGTGGGCTACAGGGGTGGGCTACTGTCGGGGGGGAAGCACAGAGGGGTAGCAAAAATGGAGCCCACCCCAGAGCACCCAATTTGCACTGAAAGATGTTGAAAGGAAATGCATAAGTCTCGCCCACAGGGTGGTCGTAAAATATTTGGTAGCCCTTCACTCTCTACATTTGTACATATTTGTTTTCATAGATTTTCATGGGTATATGTATGTAGATTGTTGTGAGTTCGGGTTTTCCCCCTTGTAATATTTTGAGCCTCTTTGTGACGTTTCACCGAAATCACATTCACCATCATCCTCAGGCTGAAGTTATGGGCTCTGTGGTGCTTCTGCTTTGACTATGGTGTGTTTGCAACTGCCATTTGTTCCTTATAAATAAATAGCGGGGGGGGGTGGAGAGCTGGTTCAAACGTTGCAGGCAGATTGGGTGGCTGTGTTTTAATGATTTGATTGGTGGGTGGAATCACGTTTAGTTAGATGATTGACATGGGGGAGCTGTGATTGTGGTGTGGTTTTTTGGCTAGGGCTGGCTTCCCAATTTCTGGTAGGTGTTGTGATTCAGTCTGAGGCTCCTCAGGGAACGGCTGGAACTCTGCCGGCTCCATGCTCAGAGGGGGAGGACGAGGAACAGGAAGAGGAGGAGGCCCAGGCAGACGGGGAAGAGGAATGTCAGGACGAGGAGGAGGGAGAACAGCCTGAGACCCCCGGGGGAAGCTCTCCCCAGCGAGTAGCCTGGAATCATTAGATGAGAACGCACAAGCCATCATCGATATGAGGCAGAGAAGAGCAGCACAACGAAGGGGACAATTAGCCAGGTATTTCCATCCCTAATAGGCAACAGCTGGGTTTGGGTGTGGTTCTCCCCAGAAAGGTTGAAAAGGCAGGCCCGCCCTTCCTGTATTGTGGAGAGTTATCTTGTGGGAGTTCTGTGACCTTGCTTCGATCCTTGGCGTCTCTGATCCTGGCTTGTGGCCTTGAAGGCTGAAAACTTGGGGGAGGCGTGGGTTTTATTCTCTACAGTGGTGGGTGTGCCAGCAAGAAGCCTGTTGTATTGTCTGGCCGTCGTGACTCTTCTGTGACGCTTCACAGCATTCCAGTTTGTAAGAACAGTTTTTGTTCTCTGTGTTTGTTTTTCAAAAGATATAAAATGACTTTGCTTTTTACCAGCGTGTCTGGCTACGCTTTTTAGTTTATTTATTTATTTATTTATTATTTGGATTTGTATGCCGCCCCTCTCCGAAAACTCGGGGCGGCTCACAACAAGTGAAAAGACAATCCAATACATAATCCAATTAATTAAAATATTATAAATTTAAGAAAAACCCCTATACTGACATACACACACACAAGCATACCATATATAAATTCAACGTGCCCAGGGGAAGATGTTTAGTTTCCCCATGCCTGACGGCAAAGGTGGGTTTTGAGGAGTTTACGGAAGGCAGGAAGAGTAGGGGCAGTTCTGATCTCCGGGGGGAGTTGGTTCCAGAGAGTCGGTGCCGCCACAGAGAAGGCTCTCCCCCTGGGGCCCGCCAACCGACATTGTTTAGTTGACGGGACCCGGAGGAGGCCCACTCTGTGGGACCTAATTGGTCGCTGGGATTCGTGCGACAGAAGGCGGTCTCGGAGATATTCTGGTCCAGTGCCATGAAGGGCTTTAAAGGTCATAACCAACACTTTGAATTGTGACCGGAAACTGATCGGCAGCCAATGCAGACTGCGGAGTGATGGTGAAACATGGGCATACCTGGGTAGGCCCATGACTGCTCTCGCAGCTGCATTCTGCACGATCTGAAGTTTCCGAACACTTTTCAAAGGTAGCCCCATGTAGAGAGCATTACAGTAGTCGAACCTCGAGGTGATGAGGGCATGAGTGACTGTGAGCAATGAGTCCCGGTCCAGATAGGGCCGCAACTGGTGCACCAGGCGGACCTGGGCAAACGCCCAGTTGGTGTTGACGTCTGGGGGAACCCAGACAGAACAGTAGGCAGGACGTGTCATCACGTTTATTCATATGGGGTGTTCTTCTATTTCTACGGCTTCCATGATTACTCTTTTGTGCAGGTTTTCTGTTTTGCAGATTAATTTAGTTTGTACGAAGTCAATTTCATCTCCTGTTTTTTTAATGTGCTGGAAAAGGGAGGAAGTCTTTTCTTCTTTTTTGACTGCATTTTTATGTTCTGCAATGCGTGTGTTTATTCTTCAATTAGTTTGTCCAATGTATGTGGCTGCGCATGTTTTGCATGGTATTTCATAGATTACTTGGTTTTCAAGTTGGATTTTCTCTTTTGGGTATTGGGTATTTATTTATTCAATTTTCTGGTTAGTGACAAAGGATGTTTTGATATTATGCTTGTGGGAAATGTTGCTGCTTTTGTCTGTGGTGCCTTTAATGTAAGGGAGGAGGATGGTGCCATTATCTTGTTCTTTGTCTTGGTTTTTGGGGGGTGTCTCTTTTTTATTCGGTTTGCAATGGTTTTTCTTTCAAGTCCGTTGGAAATTAATACGTTTTTGAGCTTGTTCAATTCAGTTTTCAGGTGGTCTTTGTCAGCTAGGCCTTTGATGATCTGTGCAGTGTGGTGGTAGGAGTGTTCATTTAAGCAGCGATTGGTGTGTGTTTTGTTTTGGTAGATGGTATGTCCCAGGTTGCCATTGTGTTTTTTGTAGATTGGGGCATCCAGAAAGAGAAGTTGGTGATTGGCTTCTATTTCCATAGTGAATTGTATTTTGGGGTGTAGGCTATTGAGATGTGTGAGGAAATTGTCCAGTTTTTCTTTTCCATATTGGCCAAATTACAAAAGTGTCATCTATACATCTATACAAATTACAAAAGTGTCATCTATACATCTATACAGTGGTACCTCTACCTAAGAATGCCTCTACTTAAGAACTTTTCTAGATAAGAACCGGGTGTTCAAGATTTTTTTGCCTCTTCTTAAGAACCATTTTCCACTTAAGAACCCGAGTCCGGAAAAATTTCCCCTGAAAATTTTTTTCAGAGCGGCACAAAAGCCCGGCCGGTTCCCTGCCCTTCCCCCTTTAATCCCGGCCATCTCGGGCTTTTCTGGGCTGCCAGAGGAGCCTTTCGGTGGCGCTTAAGGAGGCTTTGGCAGCCCAGAGTGAATGAAGCATTTTCCTTTCTCTGGGCGCTTGGAGAGGGAATAAACCTCTGCCATCACCCAGAGAAAAGAAACGCTCCCTTCACTCTGGGCAGCGACTCTCCTCCTCCTCCTCCTCCTCCTCCTCCTCCTCCTCCTCCTCCTCCTCCTCCTCCCACCCAAATTCCGAGCTTTTACTTCTTTCCTAATGGGTTTGCAGGCATTATTTGCTTTTACATTGATTCCTATGGGAAAAATTGCTTCTACTTACTACTTAAGAACCGGGTCACGGAACGAATGAAGTTCTTAAGTAGAGGTACCACTGTATATCTTAGCCAGAGTTTGGGTTTGGATTCAGATTTCTGTAAGGCGTTGGTTTCAAAATGTTCCCTGTAAAGGTTTGCAATGACAGGTGAAAGGGGAACATGGGACATTTTCCATGAACCAAACGCCTAGCCCCAAAACCCTGCTCCACCCCCGGGGGAGGGGAAGAGGCAATGCGCAAAAGATGAAGAAGGAGCCGCCATCCCACCTGCTGGCAACAACCAAGGGAAAGAAGGGTGTGGCCCTGCGACAAGGGCAGAGAGCAAAGGGAGCAGCATTATATAAAGTCAACTGTCTTCAATGGGGATTTTAACACTCTGACAACGTTAGTGGTGGATTAACGAAAGCTCAGTTAATTTTAGTAGATTTTAATAAATTTTAAACATTATGGAGATCGCAATGGCTGTGGCCTCTTCATTTATAAATACATCTGGAACTCGCATTTTGAGGACAATTCTTGACATATATACATATACATACGTGTGTGTGTGTGTGTGTGTGTTTTCATAGATTTTCATGGCTATAAGTATGTAGGTCTTGGCATATTCATGTTTCTTCCCGTGTATGTTTCAGAGAATCCTGGCGACGTTTCGATGAGGTCCCACTCGTCATCTTCAGGCTGGTGCTTTTGTCCTTGTGCCTGGGCGAACAAAGCGAGGTCTGAGCTGCCTTCCCTCTATAAATACTGGTGGGTGGGTGTGGAGTGCTGGCTCAGCTGCTGCAAGCTGTGCTGAAACCTCCTGGTGAGTTAGTGGGGTAACACCTTGAGCACATACATCAATTGCATCAATTACTCAAGGTGTTACCCCACCAACTACCGTATTTTGGAGGGGTAAAAGACGCAGCTTTTTCTTCCCTAAAAGAGGTTGATAATTAGGGTGCATCTTATACTCTGAATGTAGCTTCCTCCCCCCCAGCCCTAACTAGGTGCTATCGATCTTCCCAGCTCTTACCCTGAAGGCTCTTTCACTGTTACTCTCTGCCAAGAATGTTTTCCAAGCCCTAAGTCTTTGCAGGGGTTTTTTTCATTATTCTAACTTGCTCCGAATGTTTCTTTCCAGGTGCTAACAATCTTCCCAGCTCTTACGGGCTTGCAGGCTCTTTCATTGATACTCTCTCAGAATAAACTTTTTTTAAAGCCCTTGACCAGGGGAGAAAATAATGTGCTGAAGCTGACCAGAGTAAGGACGCTGGCCAGATGGATATCATGCTAAGCAGATTCTTTTCCCTGTTTTCCTCCCTAAAAACTAAGGTGCATCTTATATTCCAGTGCGTCTTATACTCCAAAAATACAGTAATCAAGAAGTTTCAACACAGCTTGCAGCCAGGATTCTCTGGAACCTACATGGGAAGAAACCCAAATATGTCAAGATCTACACATATATTGTGTGTGTGTGTGTGTGTGTGTGTGTGTGTGTGTGTGTGTGTGTGATTTTTTTCGAGTCCCCCTGGTATATGGGAGGAGTATATAGCTTTCTTTTTGCCTCTCGACCCCACTGGGGGCCATATTTCAAGGCAGATAAGCTTTTTATAGCCAACAACTATAATCTATAAGTGTAACATATTTTTGCTGATAATGAAAAGGAAGGGAGACTACTATAGATCTATTTCAGGCTTATTTGCCCTCAATCAGGTAGCCATACATTTACTGGGATTTGAATCTGGGGCTCTGCCTTGTAAGGCAGTGGCCTTAGCCTCTAAGTAGCCTCTACTTAGATCTATAGTAGTCTCCCTTCCTTTTCATCATCAGCAAAAGTATGGTACATTCGTGTGTGCATATGTTACATACACACACACACCTATATACGCAGACCCACCTCTTGGCATCCTTCAGTCTCGAAAGACCTGCTCTGGATTCCATAGTACCAAGTCCGTTGTGGGCCTGAATGCATCATTTCCATAAAACTAGCCCTGAAGGTAAGTAAGGCTTGAACTCTGAGAGTCGACACCCAAGGTGGATTCCCTGTCGGCTACCACTGGCTACGTCGGATGCAACCAGATCCTACTGCATTCTGACATGATGCTGGGGGCTCTGATGGCAGTGCAGGTGAAGGGCAGCCCCTAAACCCTTAGAGGCGCACCTGTGATGAAACCAATCTGGAAGCGTTCAACGTTTCAGGGACAAAGGGACAAAGTTATTCTAACAGTCTTGATTGGGCACCGCCCACCGTTTGTGTTTGCGCCTGATTGACATGTGTCCGCTTCGTCTTTTGTGTGCCGTTTTAGCCTTGCCGTGCATGCCCGGGCATGAGCTGCTTTGTGCATGTTGACTGCGCATCTTCCGACCTCTGCGGCTCAGAGTCTGTGCTGTGTCCCCTTGGTTTTCCAAGCCTACCACCTGCGTCGGGAGGAAACGGATTGGTTCGACAAACCCCGGGAGCCCCGCCTGGAGAACGGGCCCGCTTTCGACACCAGGCTACCAGATAAGTTAGCCCACTCGAGACCCCCGAGCCAGCATCAGGACCAAGTAAGAACTCCTCTTTCTTTTCCACCGAGAATGTCGCTAGAGAGAGTCCATTTCAAGGAAACTCCACCCCCCGGTCCTTTCGCGGAAAGCTCTTGTTCATGACCTGCTCTTGTTCATGACATGACCTGTCCAGTGCATGGCCCAAGAAGACCAGAACAAAATGCTTCTCACAAATAAAGGCAAATCGCACTGCTGGACCCAACCTGGGAGGTTTGGTCTTCGGAGTTTTTGGACTCGTGCTGGAGGCCACATTCCCAGGGAACCTCCCTCTCCTCTTGCCCCCAGAAGTTCCCTGAGGCTCACACTCCGGCTCGAGTCCAAAAAACCAGAAGTCCAAACCTCTGGTCCCAGTGGACAGCCCAGATTGGACCCTGAAATGGTTCTCCTCCCCTATTGCTGGAAAATACATAGATAATATAATGCCAATAATTATATGTATGCAATGCAATTCTGTCCCAAGCAGTTTAATCAGAAGCAGGAATGCATTAGGGTGTCGGGACTGGCATTGTGGGGGCAATTCTGGAATAGAATCACCCACGTATCCACTTTTCTGTTGCCCCTCAGGTTCTTTTTAGAGCTTGGTAATGAATGCTCCACTAATCATAAATCACTTCAGTTGGTCACAGCACGCAACTGAACTGTTAAACATAGAAACATAGGAGTCTGACGGCAGAAAAAGACCTCAGGGTCCATCTAGTCTGCCCTTTCCTGCTAGTAGTTTCCTGCTAAAAGTTCACTGCAGTGGTACCTCTACCTAAGAACGCCTCTACTTAAGAACCTTTCTAGATAAGAACTGGGTGTTCAAGACTTTTTTGCCTCTTCATTTTCTACTTAAGAATCTGAGCCCGGAAAAATTCCCCAGGAAATTTGAGAGGGGCACGAAGGCCCGGCCAGTTTCCTGCCCTTCCCCCTTTAATCCCGGCCATCTCAGGCTTTTCTGGGCTGCCAGAGGAGCCTTTCGGTGGCGCTTAAGGAGGTTTTGGCAGCCCAGAGCGAACTGTGTATTTTCCTTTCTCTGGGTGCTTGGAGAGGGAATAAACCACTTCACTGTGGTGACTCCCTCGTGCTACCTCTCATACACATGGCGCAAGGTTGCCTCCCGGAGCGTCTGGGCTTAGAAAGGCAAAAGGGGGCGCTTCACCCTGGCCAGATCAACTCGGCTTCAGCCAAATCGAGGAGTCACCACAATTTGTATTTATTAGATTTGTACAATGAAGGAAAGGCGCCGGCTACAAAGTGAGCAAGCAAGAGAAGAGGGGAGCCCTTCAGCATGGGAAGGAAGAGGAAGCAGGTAGCAGCAGCAGCCACCTGTCAGTCAAAGAAGCGGGAGGTTCCCCCTTCTCGCCCGTCTGGGTTTCTCTCTCTGGTGCAGTGTATGGGAGGCAGCCTCAGAGTCCCTCTTTTTTTTTAATGCCTTAAAGTTTTGGATTTTTTTGATTCCCCTCCCCTCCCCTTCTTCCTTTGGCAGCAACTGTCCTCCTCCTCCTCCTTCTCCTCCTTCTCCTCCCACCCAAATTCCGAGCTTTTATTTCTTTCCTAGTGGGTTTGCATGTATTATTTGCTTTTACATTGATTCCTATGGGAAAAATTCCTTCTACTTACAAACTTTTCTACTTAAGAACCCAGTCACAGAACAAATTAAGTTCTTAAGTAGAGATACCACTGTATTCTGAAATTTCTAGATAAGGAGCTAAATTCTATGCTACCCTGTTTCCCCCAAAATAAGACCTCCCCTGATAATAAGCCCAATTGGGCTTTGGAATGCATGGCAATAAGGGCAAGTGCTTATTTCAAGTTCAAAAAATATAAGGCAGGGTCTTATTTTCAGGAAATTGAAGTTGTTATATATGAACAAATAGACCTACTGAATGGTTAGTTTCTGTTACAAACAAGGCTTATATACTAGTTATTTTTCTTGAGCAGATGTTTTTGTGGGAACTGTAACAAATAAGTTTAAAAAATAAAATCTGTCTTAACACCTCTTTGATGAGCAGCATCAACAAATTGCATAAAATATCCAAATATTGATTTGAAATTAGCATTTTATCAAAAGGACTTTCAATGCAGTGGTTTCAATTTTGGGCCCTTTTCTTGTGCTCCATCTCTCTCCTGGCTTTCTCCAATGCGCAGCTCTGACCCAAAAAAGGCAAGACTTTCCTCTGGTTTAGATAAGTGAGGAATCATCAGAATTATCTATTCTATTTTGTCAAGGACATATGGGGAGTGTGCAAAGATACAACCATGTTTGCATACGTGATACAGGGTTCCAGGAAACACCCCCAACGAAATAAAACTCTGAGTGAGAACTCATGTTGGCAGACCTGGGGAAACCCGAATCCGAAAGCTCCCTGGATTTCCCCCCCCCCCAGTTGAAAGTTCCCCACCCCTCCCCACCCCCACAAGCTCATCCCACGGTCCAAGCAAATCTCCACACCAGATACACTCTCCGCACAGGTGTAGGCCTTTGTCCTTGAGTAAAGAATTTTGGTAGGACTGAGTTTCTATCGACAGTTTCCCAGGCTAAAATATTTGGCAGTTGTTAAGCAAACAGAAATAATGGCTTCCGGAACTGACCACTGAGCCTGGCAATTGCAGTTGTAAGTTGTGTTAGTCGACATGATTGTGTGACCATTTTTGTGGTAGTCATGGAGTGAACACCACAGTCATTAAGCAAAGCCATTGTTCATTAGGGACTTTGTTTGCCAGAAACCAGAAGTAAATGTCGGTTTACGGCAAACTGTCCGTAAATTGTGGTTACATGGCTACAGGATGGTGCAAAGGGCCCTAAATGCGAAGGGCCAGATGCCCAAGCTCCCAAAATGCAGTCAGGTGGCTACAGGCAGGGCAGCCATCAAAACTTTGGAACCAGGCGGGAGGGGGCTTTTGGATGAGGGCCCACCTGAAATGACGCCCGTCTCTAGAGAGGCAGCTTGGAAAGTTCGTGAGTCCTTGGCTTTTCTCCGGAAGGCCAAAATGAAAGAGCCGGAGCCACCAGCTGCGCCCCTGATGCCCAGGCCATGAAACGGGACCCTCCCTTCCGTGGGATCAATATTACTGCACACAGTGGCAGCTGACTAGGTAGCACCCGTGCTGGGTACAATTGCAAATGCAAATAGTTGTACTTGCGTGTGTTAAAAAGAGGCAGGGTGTATTTCCAGGCGTAGTGTTTGCAAGACGAATGCTTTCAGGCAAAATAACGAGCTGTCTTACCTTTAATCTGCATTTTGTGTTCCCTAGATTATTGGGAAACCCATCCAGTACAACTTCCCTCACGCCAGGCTGAAGCTCCTGAGCGACCCAAGGGATCACTCTGTTTCAGGTAAAGCGAAGGAGACCGCCCGGGTCCTGTGAGAGCGTGAGACAGGGGGACGCAGTGGCATGGGTCACTTATGGGAAGGGTTGAAGTTCTGCAGTGCTTATTAAATGCGACCTCCTTAAAAAGAATAAAAGTTTTGTGTTACAGCTAGTTCTCATTTAGCAGCTGCCACCTTTGATGACCGTTTGCAAATATGAAGATGACTTAAAAATAAATGTGCATATTTATGACCAAATTTCATCAGCCTGAACATCAAAAATTTTGAGTGTTAGCTTGGAGTTAGCACATGTTCAAGCAATAGCAGAGTTGGGAGGGGCCCCGGGGGTCTTCTGCTTGAGCAGGAGACCCTCTTCCATTTCAGACAAACGGCTGCCCACCAGGGAAGGGCTACCAACATTTTGACCACCCCACTGTGGGCGAGTCTTCCTCTCAACCTCTTTCAGTGCAGACTGGGTGCCCTGCTGGGGTGGGGCTCCATTTTCACTAACCCCCACTGCCTGTCCCCCCCCCTCCCGGTCCGGGCACCATCCCACCCCTGCTGCCCAGCCTCTTCCTGAAACCTTCCAGCACCCACAACCTCTGGAGGAACTTCTGTTCTGGCTGCCCAGAAATCCCTCCTTAGTTCTTCTGGGTGGCTTCTCTCCTGCTTTAGTTTCCACCCGGGGCCTCTTGTCCTGCTCTGACACCCTCCCTTCTTGGGTGAGAAGTGAAACATTTTCAAGGGGAAAATCCAGTTTTTTTAACATGTTGAAAGGAGGGTTTTTAAAATCTTTGACTTTTGTTGCAAGCCCTCAGTCTGGCAAAAGGGGGAGGGGATTGGTAGAAGTGGATCAGGCCAGTAATTGGGGGGGGGCAGTGGGGGTAATAGGTTTCTGCACTATTTATTGACTACTTAACCGGGGGGGGGGGAGGTGTCCTTCCTTCCCTAGTACCTTAGCATGATCCTTAATTACTTTTAAAATAGGAAATAATTAAATAGTATTTTTTTTTTGTTGGAGTAGCGTTTTGCAGACGCTAGCCCGCCCAGGTAGCCAAAGCAGGTAGCCAAAGCAGGTAGCCAGCCTCCCTCCGGCCAGGATATCAGGAGCTGTTGTTTTGAAGGTAATTGAAGGTAATTGAAGGCAGGGTTTCTTAGGAAAATATTGACTCCTTTGGTAGCAAACCTACACTGACTATTTACACTGTAGCTATTTCTTTCTAAAAGTTACTATACAAAATACTCACAATTCTCTATCTGCTACTCTTACAATATCCAGCTACAAGTCTTCAGCCACCACAAGCCACACTAATTCACAAGCCACTCTAAACCACACTAAGCCACAGTACCTTCCAGCTAAGCCACACCTGTGCAAAGGTGCATTGTGTATGTATACTTTTGTCGGCCAATCAGATTACATTCAATCTGCATATTCACTGTGTCTAAGCAGTTTTACATTGTTAAAGGCATTATAATGATCACAATTCTTTTCTCTGCAATTTGGAATATTGCATCAGGTAGGCCCCAATCCTGACATTTTTTAATCCTTATCTA